>NW_009954102.1:5084205-5118525 GCF_000747805.2 Chaetura pelagica | reverse complement strand
CAGCCCGGACCTAGAAAGGTTGGGCCAGATGATCCGCGGGGTCCCTTCCGACCTGGCAACCTACGATTGCGTGATTCTCCCGGTTACAAACAGCCACGAGGGAAAGCTCCCACGGCTACACGCGGCTTTGCTTGCTGAAGTGCAGGTCTGCCCCTTTCTGCCGGGGTGGGGGTACCTGCCAGGGGTGCCCCAACACCTGCAGCAGCTCTTCAGGCCAGGCAGGCACCTCGAGTTTCCCTGCACGGCACAGCCGATCACTTCCTATCCTCATCTGCATTTTAATTAGGAAAATCTGTGTATGCATTGCACAGGTGCTTCCATGTTGTGACGTGACAAACTCAAAAGTCTGTGCAAAAGATGCAACTACTTCTGATGAATGGATCCAAAACGGGTTGAAAACCCTATTGCCTCATAAACTGTTGTGTGCAGGAATCTCACAGTTTCCTAGACTCTAAAGAAATAGTTCTGTTTACAGTTTTGTGTGTTCTGGGTTAAGAAAAATGAAAATGGAACCTCAACATCATCAGTTCTCCAGCTGAAAGGGCTGTCTGTGTCCATCTAATTCCAAACTGCACTTCCCTGACGTTCCTTTTTCAGTATCTTTATCTGTTACAAACTGGATTCTCTTCAGGACAAAGCTCTTCAGCTACAGGGGGCAGTTGTCAGCATGACTGAGCTGAGGAATTTACTGTGGTGTTTTGTAACTGTGGCCATGTGGCCCTTGCATTCATGCCCTGAACTGCACCAACCATCTCCACGCTGCTTCACACACCATTCTGATCAGACTACCTGTTCACCACTGGTGTTTTCTGGCATTAATGTTTTGCTGTGAGTTGGGCACTCCACAGTTACTGGATGAAGCTCCCCAAGGAGCAGGGAAGTGAGGAAAAAGCATGAATTGACATGAGTTCAGAAGTGGTGATGAGGACTGGACACAGATTCCTTTAGTCTGTCTGTCAATTAATTCCTGTAGCATATATGTGTAATAAGCAGGCACTTCAGTTCATCAGGCAGGTTGGTTATGGTGCAAATTCTGGAAAGGGATTTTTTTTTCAGTGCAAATCTTAGAATGTCATTTGATTTCCCATCAGTAGAAAGATACTAAAAATGCATTTGAGAAACAGGAAAATGCCAAGCAGGGGATAGGCAGCACAGGAGTATTAAGAAGACATGAACATTGCTAGTTCCAGATGTGCCTGGGGGTCATTCCAGAGCAACAAGAATGGCACAGCAAATGCTGAACATGCAAGGGAAGTTACAAAGTGAAATTCCAGGTACACAATGTCCTAATGTGGCTCTTGACCTTCAAGAAAGGCCTGCTTTCATCCAGGCTCCAGGCAGATGTCTGTGTCCTCTCAGGCATTCATGACATCAGAAGGCATAACTCTGATGAATAAGAGAACTTTATACTTCGCTGTGTTCTCTCAGCATTTTTAAGTACATGCTTCCTTTGATCAGGGCTACATGTCTGTCCATGATGGTGGAAAAAGAGCTGTTCCCGAATTGTGTCTTGTGACAGAAGGAGATTGGACTCAATCTCATAATAGATACAGTTGAGAAGGGACAGCAGACTATCTGCTTCAAGTGGCCCCACAAGTAACAGGCCTTAAACACAGATCCCAGCATCCTCAGGCAGACTTACAACCATTACAAAAAAGGAAAACCCACGCTAGGAAAATGCACAAGCCACAAAATGGGATTAGGAGAGACCAAGCGGTGACCTAGGGCTAAACCTGCTGTACTTTTAAGTATCCTATCCTGTGAACTCTTGCCCTCTGCTGGGTTCCTAAACGCAGACGTAGAGCTTATTTTGGGCATCAGCTAATTATATCCCCTACACTTGTATTCTCAAGCACATGGAAAGAAAGGTGAGACCAAATTCCAAGACAGAAAAAAAAAGGATCTGCAGAGTTTATCTCAAAATTGTTGGGTGAATATTTTTTAAAACCTTTGTCACCGCAGATAGTGAACAACAAATAATGTTGTTATTTTTCACCTCACAGTACTCTCTGGAGACATCAAAGTCCTCAAAGACACCATTTTTAACAATTTCACAGCATACAAAGATCTTGGAAGAGAAGACTGAAACAAGGAACGCCCTGTATCTTCTGGAAAGCCTCTGAAATACAAGGGAAGGTGGTTTAGGGTTGTTAGAGAATTGGAGGAGAGGCAAAGAGGACAAAGGAGCTAAGGAAAAGTCTGTCCATGACCAAGGAAATTGCTAAAACCAAATTACTGAAACAGACAAGGAGATTTGTGTTTTAAAGAATACTCTTTGGAAGCTATTGCACAACACCCACTCCCTCCCCCCTTGGGATCCAGCATGTCTGTACCAAGGATACAGTCCATTAGTCTAGGCTTTCAAGGCTGTGTAGAGCTCACCTTCCTGAACAGTTGTACCAAGGATACAGTCCATTAGTCTAGGCTGTGTAGAGCTCACCTTCCTGAACAGCGGTTTACCACAAGACCTTCCCACAGCATGTTTTTCTATGCTGGGAACAAAAACAGTGGTCTGGAAAAGTGTGAGGGGGGCTTCTCTGAACCCCCCCTTCCCAGATCTTAGATGGAACCACATGACTGCAACATGTAGGATTTCTTTGTGGTCACAAAGAGCACAAGTTGATCACAGCCATGATGAGGTTTTGCAGAAACTCAGAACCTCAAAGTTTAGCAGCTGTATAGCTCATTTTCTTTAATTAAAACCCCTACAGCCTGTACTGTTTACAAACTGTTTATGAATTTCCACCTCTAGGTAGACAAATACATTTCAAATTTTAGGGCCTTTTAGTTTAGATCATAGTCCCTGTACTGTAAAATGCTATTCTTCAATGCTTTTTAGACATACAAAGGTTCTACAAATCATGTGTAACAAATTCCATGTGCACATGAAATCCACCCCTCTAAGGCCAAAGCAACAATTGCCCATAAACAGAAAGCACAAATTCTGCAAATATATAAATTCATAGAGACAAGAGAAAAACTCAGACAAAACACGTTTGCCTCACCTGTGTCCATGGAGCATTAACTCAGCTTTACTTTGAAACCCAACCACTGTTCTGTGAATAACAAAAGCAAACTAAAAATATTTTACAAATACTGACCTTTCCACTCACTGAACCAACAGGCACCACCAAGTCATTTTAATCCAAAAACATACAGGACATGCAAAACCAGCATCACAGCAGAAAAACAAATGACCAAAATAAACACCAGCCTGCACAGCTCGGTGGGTCATGTCACTGGGAATGTTCCTGTGCATCACTAGCAGGGAGACTAACAAAGTCAGGCCAGAATCACTGATTTCCCCCAAATCAGGTGTTCAGGGCAATTCTGATGGTTTACCTGCAGTGAGAGCCATTGAATGAACAGACCAAAACATACCAAAATCTCAATGTGCCTGTCATAAAAAGGTGATCTCTCTTCTCACCACTCCTGGTTACCACAGGTCCGCAGCACAGTTGCCTCCTCCCAACTGATACTTATTCCAAATGCCCCAAAACAGAATGAAACTTCCTCCTGAAGCAAACATGCTGAATCCTCGTCTTCCTCTTGACTTCCCACCCACATCTATAGCAGTAGTTTACTCTTGCAGCTCTAGCTATGAGTGCAAAACTGCAGCTGGAATTTTTCAGTACAGTAGAACTAAAACTGACTCGAAAGCTGCCACCTCTCCCTGGCATTTTCTTCTGCCTCACCAGGCTCTCCCCAGCTAAGCTATTCACTTATTCTCTATCCCAGTGCTTACCTGTGAGTCATTATGAAGGTCTTTGTCCTGATCTTCAAAGCTTTTTCGAGGACTAGGTGAGGTCCCCCTCAGGTATGTACCAGAAAGAGCTCCAGCTCATTGGGAAATACACCACCAGCTGCTACAGCCACAAAATTAGTAGCTTATGGTCAGGAATGGAGGCAAAAAATCCACAGGACCAGGGCCTAACTAATGGAGTCCATGTCCAGAAGAGATCAACACAATTCATCACTTAAAAACCAATGTGGCTTTAGCTGGAACATCTTTAGACTGACTCATTTTCTCACAAGCCAGTGTTCCCAGTACAAGAAGAGACACTGACATACAAAGTCCAGTGAAGGGTCACCAGTGTGGGTAGTGGCTGGAGAATGTGGAGAGGGAGAGAGAGCTGGGTTAGTTCAGCCTGCAAGAAGACAAAGCTAAGGAAGGATTTCAGTTGCTGTCTACAACTACCTACTGGGTTGTAGAGAGGATGATGCCACACTCTTCTCAGAGATGCCCAGTAAAAGGATAAGAAGCAATAGACAGAAGTCACAGGAAGGGAAATTCTGACTACATATAGGAAAAAAATCTTCTGAAGGTGAGTTATCAAATAAAGCCTTGTGGAACCTGATGGAACTTTGAAATTAACCCTGTTTCAAGCAAGCCATTGGACCATACAGCCTCCAAGATCCCTAAATGGCTTTATGAGTCTGTAATATTTTTCCTGCAGAATGAAGAAGAGAAGGGAATAAAGAAGTGGCAGTGAGGATGACCACAGTTCTGAAATTGACTGCATGACCCTAAACCACTTTGGTTCTGTTTGCAATGCATAATGCTCCAAAGTGGCTAATACATCTCCTGGGCACACTGCACAGCAGTGTGTGTAGAAACTAGCTAGCAATATAAATAAGGAATTGCAGCATCCATCCAGGCTAATTAGCACACATGCAGATTGCTGCACTGATATTGCTTCACTGCCTACCATTTTGAAGCCAGCTTGCTTAACTGAAGATATGCTCTGAATTGCTCTGTGCCTCAGTATTTCATTTATATAATGAGAGTGATCATTCTGCCCTGTGTTTTTAGACTGCAAACAATTCAGGGGCAGAGGTCCTGTTCTGTTGTAAATTAATGTAACACCTTGGGGCCCAGAGCCTAAACTAAGGGCCATGTAGTGTGATCTCAAACATAAAATTTTCAATAATAACAAAGCCATAAGCAGACAGCCCAAGAGGATTAAATTTTCTCTTCCATCCAATGTTTCAATGGCAAAAAAAAATTGATTAAAAATGTAAGTCTGTCTTTTAAATGGAACAAACCAGAACTGGAATCACATCTATAAACAGTAATTATTCCAGTTTTGTCATTTCCTTGCTATGGAAGTTACAGAAGGAAGTGATTATAAGAAACTTTGTATTTACAGGGCAAATAATGTGCTGCTTTCTCCAGTAAACCTCTTTTCTCTATAGTTTTGATATTTATTCTACTTGGTGAAGAAATGTCACTGGCAAGACATACTGGAAGCTGTTCAAACAACAGGAGAAAACCAAACTGCAAATATTAGATACAAGTTTTTGATTAGTCTTTCAATGATTTTGGAAAATGTAACAGTGGAAAAGAAATTAACTGGCATTCTCAATCCTCCAGATAAATGAATCGAGGGAGCTGGGTAATGGATTCAGAAAATTAAGGTCGTATTTGTTTTCTTCCATTCTGCATGAGCAATTATAACACTGTTTAATGAGTTTCTAGTACCTCCTGACCAAAATGATCTGAAATTACAACTAAAAGATCAGCAGGGAGAGAGGCAGGTTGCACGCATACCAGGACAGCTATGAGCAGAACAGCACAGAAAGAATGTAAAAAGTTGGGTGTTTTTTGCATGATAGACCACAGAGAAGCTTTAAGTCTACGTGTCAACAGTTCAACAGCAGCCACTAAAAATCTCAAGCTTTTTACATTCACCTCTAGCATAACACAGACACTGATCTTTCTGGTATTCAGGTCCTCACTAGGGCTGACCCAGCATTTGGCCTTTAGCTCTTACAGGATGGAAAGTCTGAGTCAGCTGTTCCAGGTTTTGCACCTATAGATTCAAGGTGGCTGAATCCTGGAGAACAGGTATTTATGCTTAAACTGACCCTTAAGTGAAAAAAAAAAATCTAAAACTTCCTCCTAGTGAAGTTTTTTGTTTTGTTTTCCTAAGTTAAGGCCTTACCTGAGACAAAACAGAAGGCCAAAGCAGAAATGTAGAAATCACAGGACCTTCAGTCCAATTCTACCTACCACTTAAATTAGCTTAAGGGTTATGGATTAAAATCCACTATAGCTCAGCCTACGCAGAAAGTTGAAAGGTTATCTATTCAAAAAAAGAAGGTGGATAGCAGCACAATGTTCCCACTGTTTCATTTTAATTACCAGGTTTGTGTTAGAACACATTCACCAACATATTTGTCTGTATCACAGGGAGAGAGGTAGGTAGGGAGATCCTGCCAAGTCTTAAGTAGCAAGAGCATTTCTAGGGAATACCAAGTCAAAGCAGATTTGTTTACACGGGTTTAGAAATCCAGCTGGGAGGCAGCTCTCTTCAGATACTTCTGAAATTGTCCCATAATCATCCCTAAAGTACAACAGCTCTACCAGTGACAGCCACAGCAAAAGTATTTTTGTAAGCTGGCCATCAGAAGTGTTACCATCAAACAGCCCAGACATGAATTAGATGCAGAGAGAGAGTCTACAATCTTTCTCAGTCAACATTCTCAGCTATGGTTTAACTCCTTGAATAGATACTAGACTTGGTGTGATTCAGAAGCAACCACTTTTGATATACCCTATTAAATTTGCTTTCTTCTGCACTTTCTAAAATAGATGTTGCTAAGAGTTAGAGTCTGTGGGTGCTGTCAACCAACCAGTTTCAATGCAGGGTTACGTCCAGCTCATACTGTCCTGACTAACATTCAAATTATGCATTATTTTTGTGGTGCAGAAAGTGTTCAAGTGACCTTTACAAATTATCAAGCTGGTATAAATAAGTATCTGCTAAAAACATTATTATCCTTTGCTCTTCTTCAAGTCACTTTCCAAATGAGAGTGATCTGTTTATCCTTTACCCATGCAAGAAGTTCTGAAATTATCTGATGTGTTTGGTACAAATGATAAAAATAAAAAGTATAAATTTACCTGCTAATATAAAAAAGAAGAAGAAGAAAAAAAGAGGTAATAAGAAGAGACATCTTAAAAAAAAATACATTTAGTGCCTATGAAAGAAAAAGATTGGCATCATTTGGAAGCTGAATGTTGACTTACAGATGGAAAGACCTATTGAATCATTCATTCCTTCTCTTTGCCAAGAGAGGAATGTTTCCTAAAGAACATTTCATACTCTTCTGCCTAGTCTAATTTTAATAACGTAATTACTGGAGTTTCTATCACTTTCTTTAAGATTCTATTCCATGCAAACCCAGCTCAAATTCAGGAAATATTAATTTTGAAGAACACCATTGAAAACTTCTTGATTGCTTTGTAAAGTGAGCACAAGAGAGTAGCATGTACAGATGGGAGTATTAAGTCACAAAATAGTGGCTTGAGACATAGAGAGAAGGGATTCAGTAGTGGGAGGGATGTAGGAATCATGGAGCTCTAGAAGGAGCTATCAGTGAGCTGATAACTGATAAATGTGCTAGCTGTAAGAGACGTGTGTAATGACTCTGCAACCATTCGTTGGCATTGCTCTGTCCATAACCAGGTTCTATCTGCTTACTTCAGCTAGACTCATAAAGCAAGATTTATTTACCTATTCTGGGTACTTTAGGAGGGAATGAATCATGCCTTAAAAGTGTCTATTTCTCACCACTGACTTTTAAGTAAGCAGGGGCAGACTGAGACAACTATAGTCTGCATGTCTAGAGAGACATCACAGAGCTCAGGCTCAGCTCAGCTGCCCAGTGGGAGCTGGGGTTCTACTTTCATATGGGCAGCCATATGTATATACCTCACCACAGGCATGTTAATTTGTCAGATTAATCCCACTCCCACAATTCAGTGTGTCCATGTTTGGATAACCACCCTTCATGTGCTTTCCTTCCTAATTCCTCACCTATTTTGCTTTAGCATTGTGAAAGCCAGAAAAACATTAAGCCCAACAATCCTGCTGGAAACAAGAACGAAGTGGCCTCCTGAAAAGGTTTGGTTCTCTTCTCCCCAGCCTGATGAACCACAAGAGTCCCAATCTAAACCACAAAAGGGAAGGCTTGGGAGATTAACAGATGTTCTGCAAACTCTAGTCCCCCAAACTTGCTGGACATCTTTTTTAGAATTGCATGATATTTGCCTTTCTATTACAGAAGAGAGGGAGTTCCAAGAACCACAAATATCGTGAGGACTGTTGACAACACTCCTGGAAGACTGATGGACAGCTGAGGTCAGAATGGTATAATAGAGCATCTCTGGTGGCTTCCCTGAGATACAGGGAGATTTCAGAGAACTGGAGGTCTCAGAAGGGTAAGACCATGACACTGCCAGTAGAAAAGAAATAGCCTTTGAAAGAAGATAGGGCTTTCCTGCCTGAAGTTTCCTCAGCCTGAATACAGCCTGCAGAGAAAAGATCAGGGCCTTACCTTTACATGATAATATGCATAAGTTGCTTTGTTTTTAATAACCAAACTTTTAAATAGTTTTTCTTAACTATATTTCTGTAAAAATACAATCTTCCATTAGACCTTTCCCACTCTACGTGACATGCATGTGAAAACATGCTAGCTAGTGGGTTAAATCCCACCCTGAAAGCAGTACCAGACATACCACTGTCAAAAAAATCCTGGTTTCCATAGTGTGATCAGTAGATCTGCCCTGGCAGATGACATATTTTGTGTCTTTATTAACTGTGCATAATTTTTACATTCTGTTCCAGTTAGCTGGTGACATATAACTATGTTTTAAAATCAGATCTCAAGGCAAAGAAATCTCAAGGTGGAAAAATAAATACATTACTCAAGTATCTTGAAAGTATTGCACTAAGTGACACATCGACTTAAGCTGGTGAATTGTGGTTGAGTAGCTTCAAATAGAAATAGTTTTAAAACAAAAATACTACTAAGCATTAGACTTTTTATAAAGTTGAGTGAAATTGGTATTAGAAAAATTATTACTCTTATACTTTTATTACATATTGAGCTGGATCTGTTTTCCTCTGAAGTCACCAGGAAAATTAACATCAATATAATTAACCTGAAGCAAGATTTAACCTGGAAAGAGTTATTTTACCGTTAATAAAGGAGGAAATGAACTCTGAATCTCAGCTTCTCCAGCATGGCACTGAACCCAGATCCACAGAGATATTTATATACTGACCTCCTGCTGGACAAGAAAAAGCCAGGTAAATGCATTTCAAAACCTGGAACTCATTAACTCTGATCCCTATTGAACACAAAATGCATTCACCATTTCTCAAGACATGTGAAAAGTAAGTAGGGCAATGTGGGAAATCAGCAATATAAAACAATATTATAAAAAGGGTTACTCTGTAATGATCATGGCTGGGTTAATTTTCCAACATTCATTATGAACTCCTGGAACTCACAGCTACCAACAGCTCTGTGCAGTTCAGTGGATGGTGGTCAGTTTTGGACTTTGTAGTCTACTTCTAAAAGCCATCTCCTCCAAAGCAACAGAGACTGGCTGTCTGGAACCACTCTGCAGGACAGAGCCAGCCAAGGTGCCACCAGCTGAAACTCCTCGTTTGAACCACAGGTCACAATCTGATCTGAGTTATACCAAAGTTAATCAGAGGCACAGGGATGTTAATAGGATCAGAATCTAGCTCAGTGTCAGTGTAAGGACTATGGTTGCTCACTGGAGTGTCTCAGATTACTCACAGATTGCTCTTCACATTGCTTTCCTGCGTCTTGAAGAAAAACTGCAGTATTGCCAGGAGAGTTTTCCATTACTAGCCCTTATTTTGAGTGTGTGCTAGATAAATCTGTGCATGCCAAGGCAACACAGAATTGTTATTTAAATGTTTTACCCATTAGTAAAAAAAAAAAAAAAAAAAAGCAAGCTAGCTGAATGAGGGGAACTTGTTTTGCCCCCTCTCTGTCTTTATTCTGTTTTTTTAAAAATAAGAACAAAAATTGTCTCTTTCATTCACCTTGTGCCTGCATCTGGAATTTGCTTTGATCCCAGGTATAACTTGCTCAAATTCTGTATTCATAGCATAACATGTTGGGGTTTTTTTCCTTTTTATGTCTTCCACTATTTACATATTCTTTTAAGATATGCTCTAAAAGATAATGTTTTTTCTAATTAGTTTCATCATACACTGTTATTTATGGGGGTTCTAGATGATTCTGTTCTCACAGAAGTTTTTTGTCCACATTATTCTCACCCACTGAAAAAAAACCCACAGAATGAACCACAGGAGGAAATTTTACTTGAGATCCTGAAATGTTGTACCAAATGGAGCCTGAGGTTCAAACTCAATTGCTACAGAACAGACCTTGTGGTGTGCCCAAACCCTGCAGGTTTCAAGGAACACTGAGCCTTACAGAATTTTTAAAAGGCCACAGCAAACTCATCAAAGGCTTTGTGTCTCTGCACGAGTCTGGTTTCTCAGTGGGCCTCATGTCACATTCACTGAGGTCGTATTACAAACGTTCCTTAGAGTCAGAGATCTCTGAACCTCCTTTCTCTAAATGAAATAACTCCTGTCTACTAGGCACTTTTATTGACTGGCTTCAGACTTGAAAAAAAAATTCTACCACAGGATGTAGAGATGTTATGTGACAGGAAACAGAAGGCGAATTGTCCTGGTGAACTAAAGGTGCTAGAGTTTGTGGAAAAAAGATCTTAACAATAGACAAAGCAGTAGCCACCTGTGAATATATCATGCCTGGCTACCTCACTACCCTGCCCATGGAACTTTGTGGTTGTCATTTCTATATCTGAGTGTCTTAGAGAATGAACTAGAAATAAACAGAAGTACATCAGATGAAGTCCTATTTCCTAATGCTTTCAGAGACAGATGAAAACTTCACTGTGGCTCTGCTACACATATTGTTCAAGACCTCAATGTTTGCAAGATGTCCTTAATTCCAAAATTGAGGGTTATTATTTTACTGGCAAATCTCATAGCTTCAGCCTTGTATTGCCCTCTAGTAATGTCACACTGCTGAAGAGCAGGAGCATGCTATGAGACATGATAAAATAACATTAAAAAAACCAGCAAAGGAAGTAAAATCTTCCACGACTAGTCCATGATCTCAAGATGTCTGCAAAGCTGGCAGAACACACATCATCCTTAGTGAAACATCTTCTGAGGATTTCAGTCATACTAAGGCAGAAGTTTCTGTATCCAAAACACATTTTAGGTTGGCATAATCCAGCTGCAACATTTTTTGTTATGGTATTTAAAGCACCATTCAGATTGTAGATGAGATGGCTGTGCTAAAGAATAGCTGTATCAGTTTCAGTAAAATACATCTAGAAGACAACAGAGCAGTGAAGCTGCATTATTGTAAAGCAAAATAATAATAAAAATATCTGACATAGACTCTGCAAATTTGTGGAGCTGTTGGGATTGTGTTTCAGTGTAATCTATTCATTATAACTACTGTGGGTAAAACACTACCACTAATATGTGACACAATATTCCTGCCACCACTTTGGGGAAATGCAGAATAGTCAAAGTTCCTCATGAAACAGGTTGTCATGGTTTAAGACTGGTCTGGCCACTAAACAGAGGACAGATGCTCTCTATTAACCCTTTGTCCTTCCCAGAGGGGGATGGGAAAAAGAGAAAACGGAGAGAGACTTCTGGGTTGGAAAAAAAAAATAATAAAACAGCTTTAATAAAAAAATAGCAAAATAACCAATATCAGGCTCCCCCAGTGACAATCTCCTCAGCACTGCTGCTGTGGGGCAGGCACTGGGAAAGCCCCAGACTGGACTGAGTGGTAGATGAGAACTGGATTCAGGAAGGCAGAAGAACAAAGTCTTCCTCAGACACCAGCCATAGAAGAAGAGAGCCTGACCCTCATGATGCCTGAGCTTTCTGCTGAACATGTCATGTATGAGGTGGAACCCTTTGGTCAGTTTTGGGTAACCTGTTGGGTCCTCTCCTCCCCGCAGGAGGGTCACAGGTGAGACCCTTTTTCAGCTCTTTCACTTCTGGCACAGAAGAAGTTGAACAGAACCAAGCAGTGACCTTGGTTTCTATAGGAATAAGTACAAGCAGGAGCTTTGCTGCCTACCATTCATAGTGTTGCCTTAGTAATCACTAGAGGTGTCGAGCATTATCAGTCCTAGAAGCAGATACTGACTGAAAAACATGCTGTTCACTTCAGAAAGTGCAGTCACTTCAGAGAGACTTAACTAAAAAACAGAATTACTGAAAAGAAACTTGGTTCTGTCCTGATTCAAACCAGGACACAGGTATGGCAGTGTGGAATATAAGTGTGGCCGGGGCATCTGTGTCAGGAATGGGTAAAATAATTTTAAAACATGGTTTAAATCATTTAAATCATTACAAAATATGGTTTCACTGCAGGCACAGAGGCCAAAAATTTAGCAGTCTTGCATAACAAGGGATCCTCTAACTTGCCTATTTAACTTTTTAATTTGTACCTATTCCAGTCATCATTGCTGTCTTGCCCTTGATGAATATAAAAAAATCTTGATTTTAAATGCAATCTTCATAAAATAAGCTACAAAAACAAAGTAGCTGTGAATGAGAGTATGGTATAAGTATTTACATAAATTTGGAGTTCTTTATTAGTAGTCACCACTCTCAGTGAATACACCTAAAAAAAGGATACAAAAAAATTCTTAGAACAGAGGTCAAACTGTCTTCAAAAAGATGTCTGGTTTTCCCAGGTATTAGTATAAAAATATAGAGAGTATAAATCAGCCAAAGATGCAGAATGTGTATAGTTAAGTCTTCCATCTTTAACCATAGTGATTATGTCAATAATTTGTAAACTTCTGCCTAGGACTAATTTATTCACTTCTTTTTTTTTTTTTTTCTTTTTAATGTAAAGAGCAAGAGACAAAAGTTATCTCTAAACAGAAAGGAGATGCTGGCAAAACAAGAACTACAAAAAAGATGCTGAGGATGGGATTCAGTTACCTGTACATAAGCTTCTAATGCCATCTTAGACAGTCTAGGGACTATCTGGGGATCATCTCTGTCGCCAGCTGCCACTCCAGAATGGCATTACTGTTTTGTAAGTCCCACCCATTGTGGCTGTCTCAGATATCCTGGGGCATTGAAAATAGCAATGACTGCATATATTTAAGTCATGAATCCCACCCTGACAGTTTATCTTCCTTGATACGCAAGCTCTGTCTAAGCTAACCCCAGAAAAGGATGATGCACTGAGGAGGGAAGAATGGAGACACCCAAGATAGCCCCTCTCAATCAGCTCTGGTCCTGAAACGATGCAGCCAAAATAAATGGGTGTATCCTCATGTGGCCCCAATGTGTTACATGAGTTTATTGTCTGGGTCTTTGCCAACTCAAGGATCTTTACAGGGTTATATCACGTGTTGTAGAAACTGCAGAGTTTAGGGAAACAGGAAAAAAAATGGGTGCCCTCTTTGCATTTTGGCTTTATGGTGAGGGAACAGTCCTCAGGTACTGGAAAGACAGAGAAAGAAATCAATCTATGTGTGTAGCTAGGAAATCTGCCCCAGTAAAATGAACACTAATCAGCATTTTGCTTGTAGGCTATTTTGCTTTTTTAAAAATCACACCTTCCTGCATTCTCTTGTAACTACTAAGGGAACAGAGCTTGATTCCCCTTGTCTCCTGTCCCTTGACAGCCACTTAGGATCTGAAAGATGCTGCCCATCAGAGATTGCAATCTACCTTGTATAGTTCTCAGGTATGTTTAAATCTTCTTCTATCCAGAGGCTGGCTGAAAGAACTGTCAGGTCATTATTGCAGGCTGTAGTTTCATACTTAGGCTGAACAGTGTATGATCTCTCTCCAGCCTTCACCTTCATTCACTGAAGGTCAGGGTATTAGAGTGTTATTTTAAATATACTCCTAGAGGTGAAGAGTTAAAAATAGACTTCTACGAAAACAAACAGTAATTGGTTAAACCTTGTTAGCCATCACATGAAGATGATAACTCCTCCCAGGAAAAGACAAAGCAAAAGCAGCTTTGACATGGATTTGTACTTAGAAGAGCAGCTACAGGCTTACTGGGAAGGAGTTCACAATATAGGCTCTTGGATTATTAGCAGAAAAAAACAGCTTGATTCTGGAAAGGAAGGGACGGAGATACGAGAAAAAAATTTCCTCATCATGATCTGAAAGTGAATTCCATGGATTCTGTCCTTTGGAACAACTACCAGTAGAAAGACAGCTTAAAAATATGGAGCTTGGAAAGGCAAAGCTGCTGAGAACCGGCCTTAATGCTTTATATCAGGCCATCCACCCTGTACATGGAATTGCTTGGACAGATGGGAAGCAGGTGATCCTGACTGCTTTATACTACCATAATGGAGAGCTAAAATTTGGAGACTCAAGTGTTGTTGGTCAATTTGAACATGTTCATGGGCTTTACTGGGGCCCATATTGCTCTACGGACACCGCAGCTCTGCTTGCTGTTCAGCATAAGAAGCACGTTACTGTTTGGAAGGTGGGCTACAGCACCATAGAGAAGAACAAACCCTTGATTGCTCAGACTTGTGAAGTTGGTGAGCCATTTCCATTGCTTTCCCAGGGCTGTGTCTGGCATCCAAAGAAGGAGATCTTGGCTGTGCTTACAAAAAGAGATGCTTCAGTCTTGCACGCTGTTCGTACTGACAATGCTAGAGTCAAGGCAGACATCAAAAGCAGTGGGCTTATCCACTGTGCTTGCTGGACTAAGGATGGTAATCGTTTAGTCATTGCTATAGGCAGTGCCCTGCATTCCTACATATGGGATGATGCTCAGAAAACTCTAAATGCCTGCTCCTTTTGCCCAATCTTTGATGTGGGAGGTTATATCTGTGCTATAGAAGCGACAATGGATTTCCAAATTGCTGTAGCTACTGAGCTTCCTTTGGATAATATCTGTGGCTTGAATGCAGGCATTGCATTTGATATGCCATCTGGTACTGAAACTGGTTCTTTAACCTCACAGTTTGCTGGTGATGAGGAGTACTCCATGGACCTGCGAAGAAAGTCCATAGATTCAGACAAGTCATGTGTGGATTCAGTTGCTTCTTCTTCATCAGGTCCTGTGGATTTAACCCATATCCTTGCAAACCACCGTCGCTCTGATCCCGGTCCTCTTATTACTCTGAAACGCAAAGACTCTGCAGCAACAAATGGTCAAGATTCTTCTCACTTGATCTTGGTGACTTTTGAGAGGAAGGTGACCACCACCAGAAAAGTCACCATCCCAGGTATTCTGGTTCCTGATATAATGGCTTTTGACCTTAGAGCTAAGATTGTGGCAGTAGCCTCTAACACTTCTAACATTGTGTTGGTGTATTCAGTAACCTCATCTTGCATGCCTCATATTCAACAAATACAGCTGGAGAAAAATGAAAGACCAAAGGGCCTATGCTTTTTGACAGATAAACTCCTGTTGCTTCTGATTGGGAAGCAAAAGTTCCCTGAGCCTAGTCTCATTCCATCCTCAAGTTCAGACAGGTATGTTATACGTCTGGTGATCAAAGAACTGATGCTGGAAGAATATTCTTCAGCATGGCCTGAGACAAAGCAGAACACATTTTGTAACTTTGAATCCTCTGTGAATATTCCTGGAAAAAGAAGGTTCTTTGAGAATCCTGCCACAGAAGACCAACCTCAAAGCAGGGAGCTGTTAATACCAAGAAGCACAGTTATTCAATCTCCAAGTGGCAGGAGAAGACTCCTCGAAGAAGTAAAGAGCCCTAGTTATGAGCAGGGTTCTTCATTAAGTATGAGTGACCTGGATGATAAAAGGCTCCCAGGTGACCCTTCAGTGGCCTTGGAAATACTGGATGCTGAACCTACCAATCGTTCAGTGTCTCTTCTTGGTTCTGGAACACCTACCAGGCTTTCCAGCAGAGCAGTTTCCCCTAAAGTGCAGTTTAATATGATCCAAGAAATATCAAATTCTCCTAAAAACAACAATTTGCCAAGTGAAAGAGGAATGAGTCACATATCTAGAAATTTAGACAGACTTTGTGGGAGCTTCAGTGAGTTACAACTGAGTCTTTCTGAAATAACAGACTTTGCTAGAAATGGGAGGAAGAGATCATCTTCAGCCTACCCATGTTCACAGGAACCACCTGTTGTTCACATCACTTACCAGGTAACTTCGTTGTCAACTTAAAGATACTGTAATAGGTTGCTGAATTTTTATGCAATCTTGAAATCAAGAGGATGCAGTTTAATGCTTATCAACACATGAGAAATGTAACCTGAGTTTGGCATCCAGCCTAATTTAAAATCGTATTATAATTTGTTATTGAAACAATAACTCGGAGGGATGTGGGTAACTTAGAGGATACTTCACATGGGAGATTTTTGTCTGTTTGTTGTTTGATTGTCTTGGATACAAGCTAATTTTGTGTGCATTTGTCAAAGAGGGAGAATAGAACCAAGTGGTTGTTCATGTACAGAAGGTTTGGATGTCAGTTTATGGTAGAGATGAGCCTCTGAGTAGGGTGGTACCACGACCCACCAGAAACATAATAAATAATAACTTGAGCTCAAATCCAAAGTCTGAAGACAGCTAGACTCTCAGGAAGGCTGAAATAAAGTGTTGAATCTCAATTTATGGAAAATTCAGGTGGGCATGACATGAAGTCAGCTGATTTCTACTTAAATTTCCCAGCACTAATCTTCATATAAATATCGTACTCAATTTGTAAAACATTAACACTTAAAATTATTTGGAAAAAATAAATAAATCTGTCAATGTCTAATTATCATTCATTAAATAAACAGACAAATGTCAAATCATGTTCCTATCCCACCCCTGATTTGCAGAATTCCTACTGGCTTCAATAAGAATTTCAACTAAGGAAGGTAGGTTGAGCAATTATTTTGGGCTACTATTCATAGTATTATTAGAAGTAATAGTAACATTATACTATTAGTGGTGTTGCTGCTAAAATTGGGGTCTCTTTCAGAATATAGATGCCAATTATAAATGCATTCTTATTGCAACATAAGCAGCATTATGTCTCAGGAATATATGACATTGTGATGATGCTCAAGCATATACTTCTAAAACAAATTTGCCTTCCTTTTACTTTAAAGGAATCCATACAGACATCTAAGTGCCTCTCCTAAAACATTTATTTAGGGAATGGTGACTCAATTCAATCATATTCATTGCTTTTTAGCAATTTTTTATTTGGCATTTAAGCAGATTCTAGTATCTTAAGTACACTGGATAAAAGCAAATTTTTAAATCTGAATTAGTTAATAATCTAACTTCACTATGATACAAAGTCTGGTGAAAAAGAGCAATATACCTGTTTTAAATAGATATAGGGTTTTATTTGGCAAGAAGCAATCATTCTGTTCTTTACTATGTTCAAATTAATTCTGATTTTTCAACATAAATCAACTTATTTATTTAGCAAGCACTACGACCTCTTGGATTTGATTGGATTAACCTTTCCAAAGAGAAGTTTTGTTTGTGACATGTAACATTAACCTAAGATCTGAAGTCACTGTGCATGTTCAGTTGCACAAGCAGTGAGAATTAGTTATTCTGGTTTTTTCACTGAAAGGACAATGAATAATGAGTGCTTGTACAATACTGATAAACTCAATTTAGAAAGGCAGATTCTTATTTATCTGACCAGGTTAGCTGCACAGTGAGCCAGCAGAAAGCACAGCTAGTACTGCATTTGAATGACTCAGAACAAGGTCCACTGAGTGTCTTTCTGACACACAGAGCTTTCTGTGTAAGTCTCAAATCATGCCTTGCATAGTTCCACCCCTCTTCTGAAATCTAACAGGATCACAGTGTGATGCCAAAAAGAAAGAAAAATAGACTGATGGCAAAACGGCCTCTAGACAGACAGGGAAATATTTTCTTCATAGGCAGCTAATAATTTTCTCAGAAAATAGTTGTTTTGATTAGTTTGGATTCAGCCATCTGAACCTTGTTCCTCCTTCAGGAGTTGATTAGCCCTCTGTGAGCTCAGAGACCAGCTGGGCTGTGGGTTCCAGCCAGGCTGTGTTCACAGTGCAACAAGTCAGGAAATTGCTTTATTGCCTTATGATATAAATATCAGCCTGTGGAAAACATTCTAAGCTTTAGGAACACTGCAGTCCAGTCAATAACATGGCCATTATCTTTCAGCTTTTTGTGCCTAGTCCTTGCCTTCTTAAGTGTTTGTATAATCCCCAGCATGGCAGAGGCTCAGTCTTGATTGACAAATCTATTGCACTACAAAACAGAATGATCAGGGCTGCATAACCATATTTGTGCATTAAAAGCATAAAAGGCAGGTTAAAAACATAACAGATAAAAGTGTAGTGATAATTAATGGGCAATTATAAACATTGTTGTGCAGAAGCCTTATTGACATGTTTATGTATGTTTCCAGCTCTGCATAGAAAACCATAATATAAACCAGAATGTGTATTACTTAATAATTCATAATGTTTGCTCACTGAATAGTCTTCAAAGCTTTTGTTTGCTCTGTTAGTGCCACCCTGCCTCTAACTGCTCTGAAGTCACATCCGTGCAGCACTACCAGAATTTATATTCTCTGTAGCCCATAGCCAGGAAGGGAACACATGATCATTCACACTTTGGAAATGTCACTGCACTATCACTCGTGTAATAGCACTCAGCCATCAGAGGTGACTTTATCATTCATCCCTGAAAAGCAAATATTATTGCTCTTTCACCACATACAGACTTGTGACTGGGGACAGTGTGGGAGGGCAAACAGACACAGGTAATAAGATAATATTATTTAAAAGGCAAAAAAATAATAAAAAAAAGAAGGGGTGAGGATCCGTTAGGGATTTGTTTCTGTTTCTTTTTGCAAAAAGATACTTTTATAATCCTTTTCCCCAAGAAAATAAAACAGCTGCAGAATATTTAAACTAGCCTCATTCAAAAGCTAATTACAGGGGGAATACAGCCAATCTGGATTTGAAATGAATGGTTTTTAGGCAAACCTCTCCAGGAGGACAAGCATTCATCTTACTCTAAAGAATATATTAGAACTTCTACATTTTGCTCACAAGCAGTGTTGTGTCAGAAGTGTGTACCACTGAGAGCATATATTGCATAATTAAAAAGACATAAATATCTTTTCAGCAATTAGTCATGATAATTTTCTTTTCATAGCACTCACCAATAATTGCATACCAGTCAATTTGAACTTCTATAGCATCTTCATACAATTTACTATGGGAAGCTTTACTGCCAAGGTCAGCTATAAAAGGAACAATTTTTTTTTACACAGAGCTGAGAGATTAATAGAAATGATCCAAACATATGGCAATAAAGTTCTTCTGATAGAAATACATGAAGTAGAGATAAAAAAGGGGGGTACAAGGGTTAGACAGTAAAATGAGCAAAGACCAGCCTGCAATGATCAGCTGTAATAAGACTATGAACCTTTCTGAAATCCAAAGGTCAATTTTGACTCAGGTTCAGCTGTAGAAATAAGGTCATGAAAATGATGGAAGAGGAAGGTGATAGGGCTGCTCCCTTGAATAAGAAACTAGTCAACCATCCTCAAGTTTAGAAGGAAGAGATTTGGAATTACCATAAAAGAAAGACCTGCGGTAGTCAAGAGAAGGTGTAATTAATGAGTGGATAACATTTTGAGCAAAGGTTGAGGAATCTGTTAGAAGAAATTCTGACAGCCATATTCTGAAACTGATCAATAGCAGAAAAGCAGGGACATGATGCCTTTTACTAGACCAGATTATTTGTTTGTGGGACACATAGATGCAAAGGGGAAGGAACATGTACTGTCAAAACTGAATCCACGTTTTGAACACACAGTGCAAAGAAAGTGAAGATATGAGCTTAAAAAAACCCACACTCAAAACATGATTATAATGGAAACACAAGTATGAGAGCAAAGCAAGTATCTTAGGTGACAGTCACCTGAAAATAGGTGTTGCAGAACTATTGTCAGGGATGCTAATCCTAGCATCACATCATCTGAAACACTGATGGGCACTATAAATGCAAACTGCAGTGGGATTTAAGCATCCCATAGCATCTCAGATGTCTTCCAATGGGAACATTTTACAGGCTTATGCTTCTCTCTCAGGTTAATTAGGGTTGTGATTGGAACCTCCCACATAAGGGCAAGGGAAGAGATGAAGATCATCACCAAATTAAAGTCATGATCCACCAAAAATCAAACAGGAATCACAGCAAGAGTAGAAATCATGACAGAAGAGGGGAGCAGTGCAGGCTGTCAAACCTAATTAATACTACCTGTGGCAATACTGCAGAAGGTTTAATGAGACAAAGTCCTTTGAATGTAAAAAAGCATAGTTCTCATTCCTCTTCAGTGCTCATTCTTAGCCATATCACTCTCTTTTCATTGTCAGAACCCCCACATCTATTTAATTTACTTGTTTTTTCTCATCCCATCCATTAATCCTAAGTAATGTGGGAGCAAGGCAAAAGCAAGCTGACTAATGGTACTAAGGTATCAAAACTGAAATTACTGCTGAAGCACCACATAAAGAGCTTACCTAAAGGATTTAAGAAAATGAAAACAGGGTTCTAGGCAACTACAGTGCTCTTCACCTTACAATGCAGAGCTGTGACTGACTAGCCTGATACCTTTCCTATAGAAAAGAACAGATTATAAACTGTCATTATTTACTTAGGAGAAGAGGCCAACACCCACCTCCTTCCAACCTCCTTTCAGGTAGTTGTAGAGCATGTTGAGGTCTCCCCTCAGCCTCCTTTTCTTCAGACTAAACAACCCCAGTTCCCTCAGCTGCTCCTCATAAGTCTTCTTCTCTAAACCCTTCACCACCTTCGTTGCTCTCCTGAGGCCAGTTAGGTCACTGGTCTCCAACGACCTCACACATGATCTCTGTTAAGGGCCAAGGTGGTTTGGAGCTGCATGAGCACACAAAGCAAAAAGCAAAGAAGCACATTGCTCTTCACGTGGGACTCTGAGATTGTGCACAGAATTGCACTGAGTGATGGTGTCACCTCCATGTTGTAGCAAAGATAGACAAAGAAAAAGCAAAATTGCTAAAGAACTGAAAGGAGTAAGAGCAGAGGAACAGTTAAAAGAACTCTGGCATAATGGCTAAGCCTATAACAAGACCTTTTCTTTTACATGCATGCATTTGAAGAAAAGTTCTTCAAATGGAACAGTCACTGAAGAAACAAAAGATGTTCTTCTCTGTGATGGCAAGATCCACTTGAAATTAGTCCAGCAGCTGTTTGATCTGCCTGTAATTGAAATGAAACACGGTATGTTCTTTTTATTTCTGGTATCTGGTTTCACCCAAGATTTCTAATGTAAAAGAGGCATTTGTGGTAGAATAATTACCCCATACGGTAGTAAAATGAGATCACCAACTTTTTTTTATAATTACGTGTTTTCCTTTGTCTGAAATATGGCAGAGTGTCTCTTGAAATCACTGAAATGCTAAGTAACTGCAGAACTACCTATTACCAGAGTAATGTGTTATATGTCTTTACAGAGGAATGCTGAGAAAATAATCAGTAACTGTGTTACCTGGAAATAGAAATGCTTCCTTGAGACATTTTGGCATGTTGTTTTGCCCATCTTTACAAACCCGACAATAGAGAGTAGGTTGGAAGAAAGTTCCTTCTCAGAATATGACACATGTATCATGTAGCATTTGGGATTATTTTAATGTAAAATGAACAGCGAAGCTCCATGTTCTAATTTGCCAGTTTCATTTCTACCACCCATCACTGATTAACTTTTAAGGACAGAAGCAGCTTGGGAAATCCTAGGCCTGGACTGGTCTCTGAATTACCTTGTCCCTGTCCATCTATTCCAACTTCTCAGCAACATACATACTGTTAATTTTCAGCCATTTCTCTATAATGCTTCTGATGGTTTTTCTCATCACAGTCTAATTATATTATCATCTTATGCTACACAACAGTTGTCTGTAATTATTATCTCTTGCATGCTTTCCACACTGAGAGATCCAGAAATTAGACTCTGTCTTGCCCCTGGTCTTAGCCCCTGACAGGCTGGGACACGTTGGCTTAATAGGGATATTCTGTTTTACGAGAAATGAAATCAGCTTTGGTGAAATCAAAAAGAAAAGGAAAGTTATAATCTAAGCTATAGTTTGCTAAATAATGACAGGTGCATACAAGACTGCTATATTATAGGCTTATTGGTGAAAAAGAAACCAGACCTGGCATGTTACTGGTCGTGTTACCAGACCACAATAATGAAGAAAAGAGGCTTCAAATACAACACAGATCAGAAGAGCTGCCTTTATCCAAGACACACTGGGCCATTTCAGTTTTCCCCTGGCTTACAGTAGTTTCAGAGAGTTGTTCCTGAAGATACAGGTATGCAGGTTTCATATTTTTATCAGCAATCTCTCCTGGCTGGACAGTGCAATGGAGGCATATATGAAAACAACTACTTGCAGTTGAGGCCTTTGCTATCTCCCAGCAGGCTGCTGCAGTAACACCATGCAACTTTGCAGGGCAAGGGGGATACCATTTTTGGCCTGTACTTCCAGCTCTTGATTTTGGAAACAAATGGCCATGAAGAAAAAAAAGGTTTAGAATTCAGTTTGAAAATAATAAATAATGGGCTTATTCGGCTCTGTAGAACAGCTGAATATGTAATATTTTATTACAGAACACTACTCCTCCATGTAATGCATTAGACTTCAGAGATACCAGAAAAACAATGTCTCAGAGTCAACCTAATGTGTCTTTGTGTTCAATGTGGTTGACTTTTCTGAAATTGAGTCTGTTGACAGCAATAGGAAAAACTGAAACAAGAATCTTTCTAAAACTCACCAAAATCTTGCAAAATTATCAGCTTTGGGGCAGAAGTAGTTATGTAGCTCTTAATTCAGTTCTGACCAGTACAGGTTAATATTCCTAAAGCTTTCCTTTGCCACAAAGCATGGTATTAAGTGTGATATTTAAAAAGATCACCCCCATCCTTTAATATTACATAATTAAAGACAATTCCATAAAGAGCATGCATGTATTAGAATGACAGCCTGGCTTTTTTTTTTTTTTTTACTGTGAATAAACACTTAGTCTTCAATATATTGAGGAAAAAAAGTTCACAACTGCAGGCCAAATTCCTACCCACCTCAAAGATCAGAGTTAAATGAGCAATGAACTTGGCCTCACGGCTTGCACTGCAGGCTCAGGACTGTAATACCATTACCTGCACTAATTATAGCCTGCCATATAATGCCCGTGGTTTGGCACGTAGAAGTCTCCCTTTTCAGCAGGTCATCATTGCAACAATCATGCATTGCAAAATGGTACCACACTCTGCACAAGGTTTTTCCACCTTTGGAATACTTTTTGCACATGCTTCAAAGCAAGAGTTACCAACGACGCAGCAAATTCCAAACATTTCAGTCAATGAAAAAAAAACCCAAACCAGCCCCAAGAGTCTGACAAAAGAGCATGCTTCATCAATTTGACCAAGAATGTAACTATCAGCAGAATTGCTGCTTCCAGACTGATTGCTTACAAAATCTGAAGTCTGTCCAGAATTAGAAAGAAAGTATTAAGAGCAGGAGATTAAAGATTCATGGTTTGGAATGACAATCTTCTTATGATGTAACAGGTGACACGACAACATGCAGAGGTGTAGCAGTCTGGAAAAGTGCTTTGCTATAAGGATGGGAGATTGCCTTGCCCAGGACCATGCTTCATTAGGACTGACAAAAAATAAGGATGGTTCTTCTGGATTTTCTATGCTTTTTTTTTTTCTTTTTTCTTTTTTTCACATTCCTTTCCAAAACACAGTTTTATCAACAACAGAACATATCAGGGCTTTCTTTACCTCATACCCCAGCTAATGCCCTTGCTCAGTAATGACAGGATCATATGCTCTAAGAAAAAACATGTGATACAAGGGCTCTGACAATGATTTTCAGTTGACACTTTTTTTTTTCTTTTTCATAATATCAAACTGAGAAAAAGACAAGTAGAGAATTCACTATTTTCAATAAGAACTGCAATATTCAGTCCAAAAGGAAAAAGTTAAATCACTAGAAAAAAATATACATGGTACATACAGCTGTATTTTCAAGCTGACTTGCACAGGAAAGTAAAAAACAAAGGGAAGGAGGGAGGTTTGTTTTCAGTTTCTATGCAATTCAGAACATAAAAGTCAGTGATTCTGATGTGTTTTTTTTTTAAGTCTTGCCTCTTTGTTTTTTTTTTTTAAAAAAAAGATTAAAAATGTAATTCAGATATTGTTCATTCTCTTTAAAAGATGATTGAATAAATAATTAAAGGACAAGAAATATTACATCACCTTCTGTAAATAATCTTTGGTATATCATTATATGCTTTGTAAATCATCTTCAAGGTGTAACTTCCTTCCATTTGCTATATGAATTTGAAAATGTACTGAACAATCTTGGCTTGACAGTAAAAGAGATGGAAACCCCTGCTTCCTTCTAGAAAAATAGAGCACAATCATTTTCTTTGCCAACTTTTTCAATTGTTATGGTCTCTTCATCATTTGGGTAAGAGCAGGTGAGCAGAAGGGTTAAGCAGAAGTAGACATCATGAGAACAACAGTCCCCATGGAAAGACTGGCTGAGTTTTCAGAAGATGGAGATCCTTATAGTTTATCATAACTAGCAAAGATGCACCTTGATTTTCAACTGAATTTAAATGAGGGACACAATGTCACCTTTAATTTAGCTCCCCTTCACATTTACCCACAGGTGTGTTTAGCATGGATTGTCAGACCTTAATGTCATTAGTGTAATAAGGCTTTAGTGCACAAAAAGAAAGTCAGCCTTGCTCATGTGCTGCCTGACTCTTGAAAACGTGCTTGTACATTTTATGTAACCAGAGCAGGACACTCATTTTCCTTTTTTTTGCTTAATTTTTGTAGGCTCTTCTTGGATTGTGCTCACTGCAGACATGGACGGCTTCGTGCCATTGATATTCAAAGCAACACAAGAGATAATCATAAGGGATGGAACTGACAGTTCAGAAGTCTGTGGAGGTCACTCCTACAAATTAAGTATGTCAATGCAACCACCAAGCAGAGTGACATAATTTCTGGACAAGGAACACTGGTGACCTTCTCTTCTAATACAATACAGGGACATTCTGCAGTGAGAGAAGCTGAGTGATTAGAAAGCTGTCTTCACTTCTTTCAGTGTATTTTAACTGTAAAATCTGTGGCATGGTTGCACTATAGCTAAATCCTAGGGTTGGACCCTTCTTCTGAAGGATCAGACCCCACAGCTGTTGTTAATCAGTGGCTGCCAGAGGACTTAAGCAGAGAGACCAGCCTCTCCTTTAATTGTGCTCAGCATGTTATTGGAGAAACAGTCTTATGCTAAAAAACATGCAGTAACAACAGATCTAGCTAATACAGGTGTACAGTCCACACATAAGCTGAAGAAAATACAACTAAAGAGCATTTATATTCATTAAGGAAAACCAGGAAGGGAGAAGAAAGAAAACTGCTTCAGGCTCTCTTTGCTGTTCCAGTTGGATCCCATGGAAATGTGCAGTGTTTTCAGAAATGCTTAATTTTTACATGAAAATGTTCAGCTACTAAAAAGGCTGCATCACTGTCTCCTGCTAGTGTCTGACACATGCAGACAGAAGAGAAAGAAAAAACCTTGCAAGGTAAATTTAGGATCAAAGACATTGAATGTAGATTTCAATTGGCTAAATGCAGGTGCCTACACCAAGCATCTAGACTCCTGTATGATCAGTCAACGAAAGGAAAGTGCTTCTACTGTGGGCTGCTCATGCCCTAACATAGATTTCTAAAACTGGCTGTGGTGAACCATCCCTGCTAAGTAAGTAAATAAGTGCCTGTTCCTTTCCACTGACTGCAAAAGTAAGCTAGGGTGACTAGTTTAAATGCATTTAAATCTCACCCTCAGAGACAAGAGGTAGTACAGATACATCTGTGAAGCAGGCAGACAGATTTTTTTTAAGTTAAACTGATTGATTATAGTGACAGAAATAGGCATAAGGGAAGAACTGAATAAACTCCCTAACTTTTCTTCCTCTAGAGGTGAAGAAAAGGGTAAAGTGTAATGAGTAGCCCCGTGTGTGAGGCCTGGCCTTTGTACTGCTGGACAGGCCCCAGCAGGAACCATGGAAAGGCAACATAAAAGGGATAAGACTTATTTAAGCTACTGTTAAGACTTACTTTTCATACTGTGTGTTTGGGGTCTTGTTAAGACTCCTGAAGAGTCTTTTTTGCCTGCCTGGGAACCACGGAAAGCCTGTTTATAGGACACAGCTATGCTAAAATCCAGTTACAATACCTCACTCCATATCAAGGCTGGGCTGAGAAGGTAGATCCATGGTCTGTTTGAAGGCACTTAATGGGTTTGGAGGTCTGGCCTTAGTACCATTCCAGTGATGCAGACAGAAGTCTCATGAGTTTCAATTCCTGAAATAAGGAAACAGTTTCAATTAATTGAAATAAATAATGCCCTTGTCATGCAAGTATCCTCCAAGAGACAAAAGGAATCATCATTCTAAACTGCCTGCAACCCCAGGTATGCAACGTAGCTGGGTATATTTGCACTACCTTGTTCACAAAGACCTTTTTAAGCAATTTTTGAGGAGCATTCCAGTTTGTAAAAAACAAAACAAAATAAATCTGACCTTTTAACTAGTAAAAACATCTAGTACTTTACAGTTACTTGCTTAATTGGGTTGCCTAATACTTTGCATTAAAGTTGTGGTCAAAAAGGTATTTTTATTATTACTGCTTAAAAATTTGGAAGAAATCATGCTTTCCTTGACTGAAATCAGCCCAAATAATTGAAATCACAGAGGTTCACAGACTTGGTGAGGGAAGACACAATCAGATTTCTAAATGACATAGCACATTTTGAAGCAGCAGATATTCCCAATCCTGCAAATCCACTAGAAAAACATCCCTGTGTCTCACAGCAGTATGTGGTATTCACAATACCTATGCTATGGCCAAGTAAATACAATTTAATTATAATTAACTAGGGTGATGGGAGGATGTATTTTAGAGGAACACTTAGGCTCAACCAAAGGAAGAACTAGAAGGGAATTTTTCTCACAAGTATTATCTTCCATGGTTGGTACTCCCACTGTTTGGTCTACTTGAAATGTGGCTAGTGAAACACAAAAACAGTCCTGCTCTCTGAACATATGGACTTGAGGAAAAATGGGATTGAGCCTATCAGGTTGGTAACACACCAAGACATTTCTGTTTGTGCTATATATTTTCTTTGAGCTTGTTATACATTATTCATAAATACTTCCTTCTTGCTAGAGAAAAACTCACATTCCCCCTTTTGTCATCTTCATGCTTTAGTGCTGTTGCAACAGCCAAAAGGGGAATTCTGAGAAGGTGACAATCTTAAGTAACAGAGATCAGCATGTATCTAGGCATCAAAGATGCTGCAGCACTCAGAATTATCAATGGACATTTCATTGTCAGTCTGTCACAATACCATTTTATTTTTTTAATGTATTATTCTTCTATAAAACAATGTTGAGAAGATCAGGAGTGAAAGGAGCTTCTTTGAATAGCAAACCAAAGTTTGTGGAGATAGAAAGAGGCAAATAAACTTTTAGATGATAAAACAATTAGTTTCAGGGAATAAATAGCTGTAAAATTAAAAAACCTAGTTCTGTGATGCTTAAAGATCTTTTGGATTTGTTATACTTTGATGTCACTGATTTCCCCTGATGTTTGATTTAGGGTTATTGAATCTAAGTAGGAACTAACCTGCCTGAAGGTGCTGTCATCACCCAGCACAAATAGTCTGGTAAGAAATGAGAACCCCATTCATCTGGTTGTACAGTTACAATTTTGTAGGAATGCTTAGGAAAATATCCTATATATCAATTAAAATTGTATAATGCTAAATAACTCCTCCTCCCCCCCCCCCCCCCCCCCCCATTTATGAACACACTATTATGTACATATATTTGAAAATAAGTTTTAAAATCATATACTTGCACTTCAAATGGAAAACCATTGAATGAAGAAATATTGCTTTCAGGTAATGTTTTAGAGGTGCAGTGCAATGCAGAACTACCTTATGCAGTGTCTGTCACAGGGCTGTAAAGTTAAAACTGAAAGTAATAAAAGCACTGGAAGAAGTGCTGAAAGAGATTCATGCAAAGCAGAGGATAAATTTTCAGCTTTAATTTGGATGAACAGATGGAGAATCAGTGAAGTAGAGAGATATGACTGTTCTGTTAAGCACAAGCTGTACAGAAGGTTTTTGCACAGTGATAAAGGCATGTGGAAAGACAGAGTTTCTACTAAATGAGTTAAGTAGATAGTAGGCTGTGAAAAGGAGAAAAGCACAGATTGAGAAGCAGTCACCATCCTTCAGAAGTGCTATTGTATAGGGTCAGGATCGATCAGTTACAAAAAAAGGGGAGTTATTCAGAGAACCTGCATTTCACAAAGGTGCTAACCTCCTCTTTTAGGCTCCTTATTTCACCAGCAGAAAGTACAGGCTCCTCTGGAAGAGTAATCACAGAATCATAGAATGGTTCAGCTTGGAAGGGACTTTTAAAAGGCATCTAGTCCAACCCCCCTGAAGCCTTACTGCCCTCATGGTGAAGAATTTCTTCCTGATGTCTAACCTAAATCTTCCCTAAATCTTACCCCTTGTCCTCTCACTGCCCTCTCTGGTGAAAAGCCTCTTCCCAGCTTTTCTGTAGCCCCTACAGGTACTGGAAGGTACTCTAAGGCCTCTCTGGAGCCTTCTCTTCTCCAGGCTGATCAGCCTCAACTCCCTCAGCCTGTCTTCACAGCAGAGGTGCTCCAGCCCTCTGATCATTTTTGTGGCTCTTCTCTGGACTCACTCCAACACCTTCATGTCTCTCCTGTTGAGGGCTCCAGAGCTGGACACAGCACTCCAGGTGGGGTCCTACGAGAGTGGAGCAGAGGGGCAGAATCCCCTCCCTCCCCTGCTGACCACACTGCTTTTGATGCAGACCAGGGTGCAACTGGCCTTCTGGGCTGCAAGTACACATTGTTTGCTCATGTCATGTATTTAGCACAACAAGCTGCATGGCTAGCCAGGAGCCCAAGTTTTCTTCCCTGGCACTTTCACAGTAGTACAAGCACGTTAGCTTGACATTGAGCTTTATGATGGTGGACTGGGAGGTCTATTCTTCTGCCCCAAAGCAGAGATTTTGACTGTTTATGTCCTTTTTGCAACTGTCTGTTAAATACTTAAAAACTGTTCAGTCCATTAAGTCTCCTCCCCTCAGTCATCTTTTCCCTAGGTAAAATCACTTGCTCAGTTTCTCTTACAGACATCTACCCCTGGACCTTTTGTTACTCTGCCCTAGGCAGTCAGTAGCTCGCTCAGCAGAGTTAGCAGAACTTAGTTGAAACCCCATTTCAGACACAGAAAAAGCATTGGTGTAGGTTTTTACATAAAGAGTAGGCTGTCACAGCAGGAACAACTGCAATGACAAAACATTCCTGTAGGAGTTTGCTACATTCCCCACGCCTTCTTTCCTGTGTAGATAACAATCAGCTGTTTGAAAACTGAGACAACTGCCTGTGTCTCTTTTGTCTCTACAACCAGCAAAATGTTGGACCTGCTGAAGTCCAACCTACTAAAGCAGGCTTCAGGAGACATGGAGTGGTTCCTGCTTGAGGAGACAAGGTGTGGTAGCTACTGCTGCAGAGAAAAGCAGCAATTCCCACCCACTTTGTCCCCCAAATTTTCACAGATTCTCTCAGTTTTTCAAAGCCTGGAGCCACAAGGAACTCCCTGCAAGACTTTGCACTATAGAGCCCAAAGTTCAGTTTTGCCTCCACTATGGAAATTGTGTGACCCCTTCTGGCTTCACTCAGCCAGGTAAAACAGACAAGATACATGCCTGGCACACAAGGACCCTGTTCACACATCCCACCATGTCTGCCTTCTAACAGCAAAGTATTGACTCGGTTCTAGGGCATTTTTTGCAAAATCTCTGTATTATTGCTCATATAATTGCTTATACTATCTTTACTACTTATCATCTCCCAAAATTAAGAAGAAACATTTTAAATCTAATCTTAGGCTGATCTTTTAATCTAATTTTAGGCTTTACCACATAATATTTTAGGGGTCTAAGTTACATGACAGTGCCTCATTAAGTTTTCCCAGAAATAGGATGATGATATCAACTTGCTCATTCAGTAGTGTCCATAACCTGGATTAAATATATGTTTTTAATTATTTTCATGAAGTTAACAGGAAGTATCTTAAAATACTTTTTCTTTTATAACATTATGTTCTTTGAATGTCTATATATTCAATAAGAGCAAAGGAAAAAAATCTACAGAGTACATAAGTAGTAACTCTATTGTGTGTCTCCCCATCACATCCATTTCACCTTCTTTCCCTGCCATTCTTTCCCTCTAACAGGTATTCATAACTCTTCTTTCTCAGACTGCCCCATATTCTTATTAATGTTGTGCTTCAAGCTAATTTGAAAAACAGATGCCTGAATGATAGGACAAATTAAGTTATGAGAGCACAAACGTGTTCTCAGTGCCAGGACTGAGAGCAGATTTGTGAGACTGGTCAGTGTTAAAGGACAAGCCTGACTCAATGTAAGCACCTATTTTTAAAAGACAAAATGAGTGCTTCAGATGAGCATGACCATAGGAAACCATTTCTGTCATTTCAGCTTTTTAAACTACTTTTCCTTGCATAATTTCATTGCCCCACTTTCTGCCTTACATACATCTCCTAAGGGGTTCTGCATCATTTAAATCCCTGAAGTAACAGATGCATCAGATACAGCAGCAGTAAACAGCTTGAAAAGTCTGGAAAAGGGAAAAAAAAAACAACACAACAAAAAAAAATCACAACCCACAGGATATTTATTTGCATTGCAGCTACTGGGAAAGAACCACTGTGGCTATGCACATCAAGGCTGTGTGACTAGCCATGGCTAGTGGCTGCTGGCCAAGTAGCCTACAGCAAGTTTCATGCTGTTCTACATCACAAAATAACCAGCCTGTGGTTACTCAAATAAGATACACACTGTTGGGCATGGAAATAAACACCCAGGTGCAACAATAACAACCCAGATGCCATCCTGGCACTCTGGGAGGTTGAGAAAACTCCATTTTGATCTAGATATTATACAACTGATCATATTTTACAGATTTGCAGATAACTACAAGTTTTGATGATATTTTCAGTTAATTTGTTGGACTCAGGTAGCATTTATACATACAAGAGAATTTATATTATAAGAGCCTTTAAAAATAAATACTTGTATAGTACATATAGGCAGAGGAGACCAAAAAAAACCCCAACTTCTAATGTAAAAGTATGTTCTGGTGTGGTCTTTACAACTGTTAAAACAACTTAAAAACGTGTATTTCTGTATATTAATATTGATGGTCAAATTCAGTCTACGGGGAAAGAGAAAACTGTGAAATCGCTAGTGTTAGGCAAGATTCTTTGAGGCTACAGGAATAGAATGATAGGCGGAAACCAAGTTCCCCTTCAGCAAAGCGTTACTGACCAAGCAAGCCCTCTGGTGGCTAAATCCTGCAGCACAAGGGACTCGGCAGCCACCTCCCAGAAGTGGCATGGACAGCCTGGCTGCTACACGGCCCTGCAAGTTTTATTCATTAGAGATGCCTTGACAGCACTTCCAAACGGCATCACCATCAATCCGAAAAAAAACACAACAAAGCAAACCAAAATCATCGGGCATGTCATTAGTGCCTTAGGAGCGCCAGCTGCTGGTGTGATGCAGCGTGGAGTCCTCCAGCATCTGGGTGTGGTGTTGGTGGGTCTGGTTTAGGGAAGAACTTTGTAGAGTAGGGATGGTGGTTGGACTTGGTGATCCCAAAGGGCTTTTCCAACCTGATTCTAAGATATGGAGTCCTGTAGGGAGAAGGGACTCGAGCTGGTAAACTGGAAACCAACCACCACCAAACCACCAGGTGCAACTCAGAACAGGCAAAAGAGAGCAGGAATTCCTGATGCTGTTCCCTTCTTATAACTGTGTTAAGTGTGTACTTCCCTGAGCTAGGAGAACAAGAGGAAATAAAAGGATGGCCATTGTCATCTCTCCTGCAGGGCTCATCTCTGCTCACCCCTGTGAGGTAAAAGACACCAAGGCCCTAACTCTGAGAACACATTAACACACATTGTGAATGTAAGAGTAGATTGCAACAGGGTATTTTTCAGGTTTCCTTTTCAATTCTGGGCTAGTTTTGAACTGTTCTGCCCACAGTTGCACCCTGTCTATTGTTAATCACAGACAAAAAAGAAAACAGAGAGGAGAAACATAAAAGCAATTCTGTTCATTTTCTGATAAATTCTCATGTGTCTGGGAGTGTGTATTTTTGGAGCAACACAGACTGCCTTTCTTTCTAAACTCAAAATGAAATCTTGGAAATCTATTTATTATCACAAATCTGTTTTTTATATATTTATTTACTGCAACCCACAGCATCAAGCAGAAAGACTCACTCTCATTTCAAAAACACAGTAATTCAAACAAATCCTACTCTCTACCTGCAGCCATCCCTGTCTATCCCATGGCCACTCCTCCTTTTGCTGAACAAGCTTCCAAAGTAACTTGGAAAGTCCCTTCTTCCACTCCAAATGGCAGGAAAATCTCTTCCACAAACCTTTTCCAGCATAATCACATGAAAGAGTTCTTCTTGCAGTCTTCTCAAACACACCAATGGATCTTTCAGGATCTTGCAGGTGCCCTGTCAGGTATAAAACAGTTAAACTATGTTTAACTTTTTTGCATAGAGAGTACATGGACTTGTATCTTGTAGCCCACAGATACAGATATCCTCTCCTACCATGCATGACAAGGCATTGAATTTAATCTAAACTCCAGTTACTGAGCTCAGAATTTTTTCTGCAACTGGGGCAAAATCTGCATTTAAATAATATGTCCTTGAAAGTCACCAATTTTAACATGAAGATGCACATAGAGGATCTGCTCTGTTGGTAGCTTGTTCTACTGGTCGGTCAAACTCACAGCTGTGTCTTATTTGAATTCATGCAAGGTTCTTGTGACACCTTCCTTCACTAACTTCAAGACCTCTTCAGTTCTGATTCTTTTTTCTCTGTATTAGCACTCATGCTATATAGCCAAGTCACCACCTAGTGTTCCTCTGGTAAGTTTGACCTATTTACATATTTGATCTTGCAGCCATTCCAAGCATTTTTTCCACACTTTTGACAACACTTTAAGGCACCTTTTCCAGTGTTTCAACATCCAATCTTTTCCAGTGTCGCAACATCCAATCAAAAGCACAGGTTTCAAAACCTGTAGGGTGATTCAGATTGCTCTGCAGTACTAGGTAGTCCCAAGGTGGGACAGTCTTGCAATACCCTTAACTTTAAAAAGGCCTCAGAGACTTGTAAGAAGTTATGCCAGAGTTGTATTGGAGTAGTTCAGTGTAACATTTCTGTGCTTCCTTCACTCGGATGTGACCTCCCAGTGTTACCATTTTACCTCAGCTCCCCATACACAGACAAAGAGGCTACACATAGGAAGAAGACATTGTTAATTGCAGAGTTGTGCAATGCAGGGTGCTTGGTGGAGTCCCACAAATCAAGAACACCTTCCCCAGAACACACGGCTTTTTTTATACACCAAAAAAGTAAATGTATCTCATCTCTTCTGCACACCCATGTGATAATCTCCAAGCTTGTCTGGAGGGCTTTTTTCAGAAGGGCGTCCTTCTAGCCTAGGGGAGGGTATTCCCAGTGAGTTTAACCACTCACTGTTCTCTGCTACGTGGGACACCCATCATCTCCTATGCCTACACCCACCTCCTGTGCCTCCCCCCACCTCCTGTGCCTACACCCACATGCCCTGTGCCTACACCCACCTCCTGTGCCTACACCCACATCCCCTGTGCCTACACCCACATCCCCTGTGCCTACACCCACATCCCCTGTGCCTACACCCATATCCCCTGTGACTACACCCACATTCCCTGTGCCTACACCCACATCCCCTGTGCCTACACCCATATCCCCTGTGACTACACCCACATTCCCTGTGCCTACACCCACATCCCCTGTGCCTACACCCACATCCCCTGTGCCTACACCCACATCCCCTGTGCCTACACCCACATCCCCTGTGCCTACACCCACATCCCCTGTGCCTACACCCATATCCCCTGTGCCTACACCCACATCCCCTGTGCCTACACCCATATCCCCTGTGCCTACACCCACATCCCCTGTGCCTACACCCATATCCCCTGTGCCTACACCCACATCCCCTGTGCCTACACCCATATCCCCTGTGCCTACACCCACATCCCCTGTGCCTACACCCATATCCCCTGTGCCTACACCCACATCCCCTGTGCCTACACCCACATCCCCTGTGCCTACACCCGCATCCCCTGTGCCTACACCCGCATCCCCTGTGCCTACACCCACATCCCCTGTGCCTACACCC
>NW_009954102.1:5080162-5082627 GCF_000747805.2 Chaetura pelagica | reverse complement strand
GGGGCGGGGCTGGGGGTGCCGGTGAACCTTCTCTTCTCCTGCCAGTGCCCGTGGCCTGGGGAGGTGCAGGGGTGGGTTGTGCTGGAGCTGAGGGGCAGGTAGATGTGGAGAAGCTGGTTGGGAAGTCTCTCAAGTGCTCTCATAGCATGAGGCAGGATCCAATCTGCTACAGCTTAATTGGCAGAATTGAAGTTGATGACTATGAAATTGATGGAGTGCCTTTTCCCCCTCTTCAAGGTAAACTCCTTCAGTGCTTAGCTATCATTTATAGGTAGAATTTTTCCTTAAAGCTGACCTAAATCTCCTTTGTTGAAGCTAAGCTGGTTATTACCTTGCACTCTCCAGAGTACACCTGAAGAACAATGGATCAGTGTTCTTCTGTCAGCAGGATGGTGGGTGTTTGCAAGTTCCCACTCATCATCTTCTGCAAACTGAGGGAACCCATTTTGCATGTTTCTCTGGCCCCTGAGAACTGTTAAGCATCATCCTTGGACTGTTAGACTCTGAACTAAGCACAGGACTCCTGTGAGCTCCAAGCAAGTGGGGTAATTGTCTCCATTGTGTAGCACATTCTTCTTAAAACACATTCCAGAATGATACTGTCTTATTTGGCAAAATTCTCACATTGATTAATACTGAGTTTGTGATCCCCTGTAAGCCAGATCCTTTTTTGCTATACTGCTACCCAGGGAATTATTCCTGAAGAGGTATCCATGGTTTGGTGGGTTTTTTTGCTTTACTAAGAATCTTGTTTTGCACTTGTTAATTGGAGAAGTTATCCTGATCACCATGGCATACCTCTGAAATCTGCATTTCCAGTCCCATTTCTCCAAGTTTGGGATCATCCACAAATAATTAATTAAAATGCCAAGTAGTGCCAGGCCTTTCCAGTTGGATAGTTTGACTTTCTTAAACACTTTCTTCTTCTTTCCCATGTTTCCTACTAGAGCTCCAACACATTCTGTGCTATGGCTTTGCAGCTGAGCCAAATCCTGTGGAACAGGATTCTTAAACTGGGAAACCATCCGTTCCTTTGAACTGTGCACAGAGAAGGGTTTGCTTACAGCTCAGAGAGTAGAAATGTATCTGAAATTCTGAACCATTCCCAAGTGTTAGTACCTTCTACATGGCTTTTGGGTGTCCCAAACACCTGGTTACAGATTATGGAGAGTGATGTCAGCTTCCCATTCTCCTTCCTGAAACTGTTATGCTGTGTAGAAGGAACTGAAAAGGCTTCTTTTGAGACATTGGGTAAAACCTGTAGCCAGTTTTTTTTTTTCAGAAATAGTGGAATGAAGGTTTTCTGTGGTTTTATTTCCCACCTATAAGACAGTGATTTCTACTTTGCAGGATACTGTGAAAAGAAGTACTCCCAAAGCAACATCCAAATGATAAAAATGTCCCCAAGGTTACTGCAGATATATATATATAAATAAATTAAAAATTAGATCTATTGTTGTGCAGGTATTCAGGTATGTGAAATAACTGCTCTGCAGGCATAGTCAGCTGCCTAATGCTTTCATCCATCCCTTCTACCCAGCAAACAGCAGTAAGCTACAGAGTGGTCTGTGAGCTTTGACTAAAAGGTGGTAAATCACTGAGGAAAAGGAAAAAAAATAATAATTACTGCATTAAAGGATGTTGGAGGTAGAGAGTCATTCATATGTTAGCATAGCATGGCTTGTGCCTGAGGTGGGTGGGTCTGTCCCCCCTCTAAGTCCTTTTAAATTATTTTCTCATTCATTGCCTCAGGAAAAAAATGCTTTGGCCCCACCTTTCTTTCAACTTGCATTAGTTTTTTTAGAGAGCTGTCTGGAATAACCATGCAAATGGCTTGTTCTCACCCACTTAATACAGGATCAGATTTACAGATAATACTTTAATGCCTGGTTATACTTGTAAGGGATGGCTTTATCTGATCACTAATGGTCTGCAGAGCTGAGGGAGAGAGCTAGGTGCTGAAAATGTCAAGTGCTGAAGCCATTTGAAAGTATTCTGAGAAGCAGCAACCTGTCTGTTAGATTGAGAGGACTGGTCTTGTGATGAAAATGCAGCAGATGAAGCCTTTGTAAATAGCAAAGTTTCTTACTCCTAGAATTGCATTTTGCTGTGGAGACATCATAAACCATAAGAAGTCTGGGGCTGGGGATCAAGCCTAGAGGAACATGACGTGTATATTTACTGGAAGGAAGAGGCCAGCATTGGCAAGGTCATAAGCCAAGTGACTTGTACAGGTCTTGTTCTCTCGTGCTCTGCAATAACTTTCTTCTCTTTGTTCTCGTTGACTTAGGTGTGTCACATTAACAGCCATGGAGCTGGGGAAGGCGAAGCTTCTGAGAACTGGCCTCAACGCGTTGCACCAAGCCATTCACCCGGTGCATGGGATTGCCTGGACTGATGGGAAGCAGGTGATCCTGACCTCTCTACACCTCCACCACGGGGAGCCCAAGTTCGGCGACTCGAGC
>NW_009954102.1:5039472-5079888 GCF_000747805.2 Chaetura pelagica | reverse complement strand
GTCGTGGGTCAGTTTGAACACGTCCATGGGCTCTACTGGGGCCCGTGTCCCCCAGAGGGGCCGGCGCTGCTCGCGGTCCAGCACAAGAAGCACATCACCATCTGGCAGCTCTGCTTCAGTGCTACTGAAAGGAACAAGCTCTTGGTCTCCCAGATCTGCGAGGTCAGCGAGCCCTTCCCGGTGCTCCCGCAGGGCTGTGTGTGGCACCCCAGGAAGGAGATCCTGGCTGTGCTGACGACACGGGACGCTTCTGTCCTGCACTCGGTTCACCTCAACAACTCCAGGATCAAAGCAGATATCAAGGGCAGTGGTCTCATCCACTGTGCCTGTTGGACAAAGGAAGGCAACCGCTTGGTAGTGGGGGTTGGCAGTGCCCTTCATTCTTACGTTTGGGATGATGCTCAGAAAACACTCAACGCCTGCTCTTTTTGCCCCATCTTTGATGTGGGAGGCTACATCTGTGCCGTGGAAGCTACTCTCAATTTCCAAGTTGCTGTGGCCACCGAGCTTCCTCTGGACAAGATCTGTGGCTTAAACGCTGGTGTTGCCTTTGAAGTCCCAGCAGGCACCGAGACAGAGTCCTTGCTCTCACAGTCCAGCTTATGTGGTGAGGAGGAGTATTCCATGGATGGGGGGAAAAAGACACTGGACCCTGAGAAGCCCTTGTCCGTTGTGACATCCCCTGTGGATCTAACTCACATCCTTTCTAGCAAGCAGGGTGCTGATTCCAGTCCTCTTCTTCACCTGAGGCCCAAGGACTACCTAACAGGAAGTGGCCAAGATTCTTCACATCTTATCTTGGTGACCTTTGAAAGAAAGGTTACCTCTACCAAAAAAGTGAGCATTCCAGGCATTCTGGTTCCTGATATAATGGCTTTTGACCCCAAAACTCAAACTGTATCAGTGGCCTCCAATACTTGCAATGTTATTTTAGTCTATTCACTGACTTCATCGAACTTACCCAATATTCAACAAATTCAGCTAGAGAAAAATGAGAAGCCAAAGGGTCTGTGCTTCTTGACCAATAAATTGTTACTGATACTGGTTGGAAGACAAAAATTCACTGACCCTGCATTCCTTCCCTCCTCAAGATCAGACAAATACATGATCCGATTGATGATTAAGGAACTCATCTTGGAAATGGGTCCTTCGACATCCGCGCCAGCGAACGTGAGTCCCACTTTGAACCTTTCCAACATACCTCATGATCTCCCTGCAGATGGTCACCCTCTCAGCCCTGGACTCTTGATACCAGATCGTGTTGCCATTCAGTCCCCTACCAGCAGAAGGAAACTCATTGAAGAAATTAAGAGTCCTGTGTACGAGCAAAGTTCGTCGTTGAACATGAGTGACCTCAAGGATAGAAGGATCTCCATGAATTGTTCTCCAGCTGCCGAGTCTCTCGGTGCTGAACCAGTTCATCGGGCTGGGCCGCTCCCTGCCACACCACTGGCCTTTTCTAACAAGCCAACATCTCCAAAAAGGCAGGCAGATGCAGCTTTCAAAATACCAAACTCTTACAAGAATAACCTATTCACTGAAAAGGAGACGAGTTACTTTTCAAAAAATGTAGAAAAACTGACTGGTAACTTCACAGACCTGCAGCATCAACTCCGTGAATTAACTGAGCTGCTAAAATCTAGGAAGAGAAGTATTCCAGTGTACCCATCTTTTCAGGAGCCCTCTTTTGTTAACATCACCTGCCAGGTAATTTTAATATGGGAAACCTTCCTGATAAAATCAGTTTATGGATGTAAATGATGGATTTTAAACACAAACTTGTCAGTTTATGCTCCGGAAGGATGACATCCCATAAGTGCAAATGCAGTATATGTGAATGATGTCTCTGGAGTCTTTCCTCTTTTTTCATAAGCAAGTTCTGAAGTTTGCTTTTCAGAAATTTAGACAAGAGAAACTGTCCATGCATAGGAGTTGGTATCAATCTCCCATCCTGTGAGGACAAATAAAATAATGGAGGCTGAAAAGGAAAAAGAAAAATGCTTTTGCTGTGAAATGGAATTGTTGCTAATTAGTATTGAGGGCACCATCTGAGACAAGAAGAGACCCTTAGGGACACAATAGATAATGCCATTAACATAGCTTAAAAATGGATTTAAAATCAAGGTTACCTGATTATGAAAACATGACACAAATGGAGCGGGTCTCTTCTAGAATTCAGATGAATAAACCTTAGTCAGTATTCAACTGCCATTTAAGCTCCTTTCAATGAGCTCTTATTTTTTAGCTTTATTATTGTGAAAAATTATTATTCTCAACTTCTGTAGCATCAAACTCTTAGGTCCTCCTCAGTCATATCCCCTCACTCTGTTCACTGTTTTCCATTGAGAACCTTTAGTAAGTATAAAAACTTATTTTTTTCTAGCTCTCTTAATTGTGTATGGGGCATTACTTTAAAAAGTGAAAGCTTCTCTCAGCAAGTCTGGTGTCCCATTAATATGAGGTATTTGTTTAGAAGGATACTTTAGTTTGAGGTAGCAACAACTTCTGTTACATTTTTATATTCAGCTCTTTCTACAGACAGTTTGAAACCCAGTGACATGCTGGGGTGTCGTGGTGTTTCAAGGGATAGATTAGCTACGCTTGCTGGGGGTGCTTCCCAAATTCATGCTACAATTTTACCTACATTGTTGGTTTCTGGTGATAGAGGCAAGAAAAGCATTTGACTTTTGAGTTATAAGTGACATTGGAAGGTCTGGCAGAAAATGCTGTGGTTTTTACTTCAGTCAGAGTACATTTGATTCAGAAATTGTTAGCAGGCAAACAGGGATCCTCACCTCAGGTGCTGAGCCCTGATTGTTTCTCTACTGCCCGAGTGATCAGCTGTGTTTTACAAAGTGTTGAGGAAACCCAAAGTATCCCAGATAAACTGAATTTGTTAGTGCTGGGGGCAAAGAGCACATGTGCATCTCCAGCCTGCCCCTACCAGAGACCCTCCTTGTGGATGGATGGGTCTGTACACAGCATGGAAATGGAGGCAGAATTTATTTTATGCTAGTTTTGTCTTGACCCAGAGATGTTATCAGGGCTTCCCTGGGAAGTGACATAGTTGTGTGAATTTTAACCTAGATAAAGACACAGTTTGTAGTTTTGGTAACAACTGATTTTCTGCACATTTAAAAATTCCTTTGCTCTGCCCCCTTGGGGTATTTTCTGAAGATGCTTTTTTTGATTTTAAGGCTTGGGACAGTGATGATGAGAGGTAAAATACACAAGCCCTTCTAATTTGTTCCTTGTCCCAAACATTCATGGGCAGGAGTTCTCACCTCATGTAATTTGTGGATCAGGGCAAGGGGAGGATGGAAAACCTGCAGCTTTACAGACTTCCCAGGAAAATGTCCCTCAGAGGTGGCAGATTGGGAGTCAGGATTGCGCTGTGAATGAAGCCCGTGGTTTCTTCAGCAGCACTGTGTGATTTCTGTCCTGTTCTTCTGACAGGTGCCGAATTAGCACTGTTACTTGCTGCTGTCACTCACAGATCATCTCTTTGAGAGCTGAGATTTTAAAGTAAAAATCTGACAAATGGGTCTGAACCAATGTAGCATTTGACTTTCTGTAAGTGGTGTAGCTGAAGGTGCTAATGCCATTTTGACATCTCTGCGTAAATACACGTCGTGGTACCTAACGATTATTTCTTGAATTTACAGAAGCAGCTTTCCAGAAGTGATTCAGATGAAAGGAGAGCTGTTATTCTTTGTGGTGGTAGACTCCATCTCAACACAGTCCAGCAGATATTCAATCTCTCCCTTGTAGAAATGCAACATGGTATGTTGTCATTATCCAATAATACAAACACTTCACACATGTCGCACATTCTCAGTGAGCAGTAGCAATGGGCACAGTCCCATCTGGAAGAAAAAACCACAAACAAGGAATAAATGATGAAAGATTATTAAGAAAAGTTTTAGTAATTTGTTTTGTAATGAAGATTTTTCTCTGGGTTTTTACTGAGAAGAACCCTTACATTATAAAAAAAAAAAAAAAAAGTAAGCAAACTTTTATGTATTGATACCCCTTGTCAAGTAGGTAGTTCAACATGAAAATTACTATCACCAAGTGTTTTGTTTGTGTTTTGAGCTGCTGTGAGTAGAGAAGTCTGAGTAATGAGGAGGTTAGAGTTGACTGGTTTTGGAATACAGTTTTCTGTATTTTAATCTGTACTTCCAGCACCTGGTCTCCTTTAAGAAATCCTGCAATTGTTAATAAACACAGAAGTAGCTCTGTAAATCTTAGCAGTGCATGTCACTCCAGTTTTTGCTATGAAGAAAACTACAGTTCTTACTTCTATGGTTTTCTCTGCTGTTACCTGTTCATCCCATGCACATCCTGTGTGACTGTGTCAATTCTAAGTGTTTTATTGTTGACAAAGGTAGAAAACATACTTTTGGGTTATGATTTCTCACTAGTACTGTACTAGTACTTTATTCCAGCTAGTTTCTTACCTGCTATGTCTGCCTGCTTGCAGATTACTGAGGACCTATCCCAAAGCCCTAAGGCTGTTCTTGCCATTGTGCAAGTTTTATTTTTCTTCAAGTAGCTGGAATATGTTGAATGTTCCAATACCTAGGTAAAACTGTAGTCAGATAATTCAGAAGGAATCTTGGAAAAGGTTCTCTACATTAGTTTAGTTGTTTTCCTATTTCAGCATCAGCTACATGCATGGAAACAGTGACTTTTAATAACACTGTGGCAGGAATGTGTGATAGACTCAGTGATTCCAGTAGGCCGTTTTGTAGATGTTGATATCTTAATTTTTCAGACTGGAATTTTATTTTAAGCCATAAGACTTGAACAGTTTCTGGCAGGAAAAAATGTCCCTATTACCTGCATTAGTTTTGACTTCTTATTTTTAGCTTTAAAAATGTAAACTTAACAGAATAGGTTGCCCAGGAAACAGTGACTGTCACGCATCTGACAAGCCTTACTGAGAAGTTTTACCATTTACAGCCTTAAAGTAGGTTTCTTTATGAATTTTACAAATATCACTAGATAAATGGGCAGACTAGGAATGGTGTTTTCTAATTCCCTAATCATACTGAATTTGAAGCTTGGTCCAAAGGAGATGTTAAACCAAAAGATTAAAGGGCTGCGTGCTTTGAAGCGACAATCTTCTCATGACCTTAGTTGTGACATGAAGTTACATAATGTAAATTTACAAACAGCTGGAAGTGTTTCTCTGGATTCCCTCACACCCCCCCCCCTACATGAGCTTGATTTTGTTTCTTCATTAACTTAATGGATACAAGTATGAACATTTTCTGGTTTATACAGGTTGGAAGAAGTTGGTGTTTCACGTTCATTAAACAATTTCAAATTGTGAAAACAATGTGAAAGGGTGTGAAGTCAAATAGCAGAAGGATCAGAGACATGGAGTTTGTACAGTATAAGGAAATATTTCTGCCTTGTATTTATTGGAATTATTTGTATCAAAATTACATAACAGAAGCAGCTTCTAAATTGTTTTTATTATATAAATTTGTCATTTAGTTTAATTGCTTTTTACAATATCTGCACAGCTTAAGCAGTGTGAAGCAGCTCATGAATACCTAATTAAAAAAAAATTCTGGGTGCTTCTGAGTTCTGTTCAGAATGTCATTCTTCCTTCTTATTTGAAGTGTGTGTTTGCTACAGTCTTCTCTCTCCTGGGTTCAGGTCTGGAAGCCGTTTCACGTGGGTGTGACCTGCCCTTTACCTCTGGGGTTACCCACCCTACGTGACTCCATCCTTCCTTCTTTTGTTTGTTTTTTTCCTAGAAAGACTGTAAACACACATAAGCATTTAACTTTAGAGGAGGTATGTTTATACTTTAAACATACCAAGTCACAGGGGGGCTTAAAACCAGACATTTCCATGTCTCCACAGGTCCATCCTGGATTGTCCTCACAGCAGACAGCGAAGGCTTCATCCCATTGACATTCGCACCCGCGCAGGAGGTGGTTGTAAGAGATGCCAGCACCAGAGGCTACAGTGCCCGCTCCTCCAAAACGCTGGACATCATCAGCTCCACAGAAAGGTGCAGACCCACTTCTTCTGAAAGCCTGGATATCACGAGTTCTTTGGAAGTCCTCAGAGACTGCTCTTCCAAGACCTTAGACAGCAGCAGTCCTCCAGGACAAGCCCAGCAGTAACGTGATTTTTTGACAGTGGATTTTGTCATGGCTGTCGCACCACTCACTGTGTAAGACTGCAAATTCTGAACAGTCCATAATGTTTTTGTTGCATATCACTGTAAATTATTTGGTCCTTGGAAACATTAACTTGGTTTTATATTGAGCAGTGTTGGTTTTTTTAATATGCCTGTTGCACTGTAGACTGGGTCTTTGTATCAGTGAGTGGAAACACGTGTTCTCACAAGCTTCTGAGCTGAAGTTCCCATCTTGGTCTGTAATATGTTGGTGGCTTTAGATGATAGTAAACCTGCATAATAAAGCAACCCTTGAAAGTGCTGCGTTATCCCCATTTCCTCACTTCTGCCAAAGCCTGAAGTGTTACACCCTTGTTATTTACAAGTGGTGACTGTGGAGTTGCACGTGGTTTTGCACTGGTGTTACTAAGGGTGTGAGCACTAGTTTAGGTATATGGAGTTTGGGACAAAGTGGAATATCCATAGTGTGTAGAAGGAAGATCCTTTTTCCCCTCCTGTGCCCATCACTAACATCTCTGGGCTTGCTTCTGTGCATGGAGGTGGGAAGTGGCTTCTTTTGCAGTGGGAGCTCAGGAGGCAGCTCACTCCCCTGGGCATGATGGGGGAGTGACTCGTGGGGTTGAGATAAAAACTGGTGTGTGTGCAAGGGAAGCAAAATGAGTTTATTTGGTACATCCCAATGGAAGCAAGATGTTCAGCAGCTTGTGGAAAAGCAAGTCACACTAGACCAGGTTGCACCATCATGATGACAAGCTGGTGGCCTGAGTTGGCCCTAGGCAGGTGAAAACAACCCCTAAGTAAAACAAAGATGAAAGTCCATGACGGAGAATCCTAAGGTGAGAGGGAAATCCTGTTAATCCTTGGCTGCATGTAGATAATTCCATGTGCCTCAGCACAGACAAGCTGCCAGGTGATGAATGCTGGGTCTCTGGAGTGTTCTTCCATGGCCAAAGCTGAGCAAGTGACCATCGGGGCCTGGGCAATCCTTCCTCACTGTCTACAGCAGAGTGCAGCAGAAAGTTGAAGGCTGCAGCTGAAACTCAGTCTTGTTAACATCTTTTGGGACACGAAATAGATCAGGAAATAAGATTTATTTCTGCTTCAACTTCTAGAGCTGACATGTTTCCCCACCATCCAGCAGCACTGCTGCTCTCCAGTTAGGGTTAAAGCCTGCTGCCCCATACAGGTCTCTGAAATGATCCTGAGGATCTACCTTTTCTGCAGTGCCACGACTCCAGGACCATTCCCTTCCTGTTGTTTTTCAGCTCTGTGTCATGCCAGTTTGTGCCTCCAGAGACTGAACTCTCAGGTGCAACACAGCAAAAAGCCTCAGGGACAGAGCTGCTTCTTTGTCTTTTGAATGAAGCCTCCCAGAGCCAGCATCTGTTTTGTGCAGCAGATTTGGTGCTTAATGATGTGAAAGCTATCTGATTTCATACTTTAATCCTCTGACAGATACACATTTTTGTAACCATAATACTCAGCACCCTTGCTAAGTATCTGAACCATGGTCTTGCTGAGAGTGAAGGTTAAAAAAAAAAAGCATTAAGGGCAGTATGAGGAACTTGTGACCCCAAAAATTGTAGGAAAACAAAACTACCTCCCTTGCCTGCCAGCTGTATGAATCCAGCTGACCTCATCAATCAATTGAGAAATTTTCTGAGGAGAAAGACTCTATTGTTACACTGTTTTTTACGTAGCTATGATGTGAAACTAATACGTATGTGATTGAACACTGTTCACCAGGCTGCTGCCAGCTGTATCCTACTGCATGAGACTCAACCAACTTGCTTCTATTCCTCACCTTCCAAGAGATGGACAACAAATACTGGGTCTTAAAGGACCTGAGTTCCCCTTAAGGAAACTCCTCAAGAAGGTTGTTTTAATTTTGTGTTTTCTGTCTGCAGCCCAGAAAGGACAGTAGAAACAAAAGCAGGGTTTGTCTTTAAAACAAACTTTCTCCACTTCAGCTGTTTAATTTAGAGTGTGAAAGGTGAACAAAGATGAGAGGATGCAGCAGGGATTGAACCTAGCAGCAGTTCTTACAAGGTACAGGAGTGACTTAAGGAATTAGTACTCAAATCCACAGAGCCCTTCCTGAAAACCCAGTGACCTGACAGGGAAGGTCCTGGCCTCCAGGGACTCCCTAGGGACAGATGTCTGAGGTAGCACTCACCTATTAAAGTGGGGGACTCAGCACAAGTGATCTAATCCCCCTAAGCCATGGCAGGTCAGCAAGCTCAGGGGCAGATGAGGTAGAGCAAGGCAGGAGAAGGTGGTTGGCAGGAGACAGGGCTGGTGGTGGTGACTGCCAGCAACCCCTCTTGCAGAGCCTGGTGGGAACAGTAGCTCAGGGGGTCAACTGGGAGGCTGATCAGCAGCAGTGAGCTCAGGAGGGTGATATAACCTTGGAAGGCTCCAGCATTATTTATAGGCAGAAACTATGGAATGGACTTCCCAGATAAGTGGTGGAGGCACCGTCCCTGGAGGTGTTCAGGGAAAGGCTGGATGTGGCACTTAGTGCACCAACATGGTGGTGTTGGTCATAGGCTGGACTTGATGATCTTAAAGGTCTTTTCCAGCCTTGGTGATTCTGTGACTGCATGGGGGATGAAGCTGGAAGAGAAGACTGATGACCAGCTCAGCTACTGACTAGACCAGCAGTCAGCCCAGTAGGGCAGGCTCAGGCTGCCACCACCACCCTTCAGCAGGGAGGGGCAAGGGATGGGCATGGTTTGCCTCAGGGGGGATGACCCAGAGACACCCAACTCCATTATCCTTTTCTTCCTCTTTTTGTGTCAACCCATTTGTTGGAACTGCTTGCGTGCAGGTGGGGAGGTGCTGCCCATTAGGCAGCCAGCTGTTTTAATCCCATCTCCCATATTCTTACAACTGTGTTTGGGTATTACTTAAATGAGAGCCCCTGGGGATTGAACCTGGCCAATCAGTGCACAGCAGGAGGTTTAATTAGATTAGCATTTAATCTGAATGGTTCTCAATATAAGAATCTCTTTCAGTCACATGTTCTGAACATAAATAAGGCACACAGCATTCAAACCCAAGTTTTGAACATACAAACATGCAAAGTTTGTTCATTTTGCAGCACCAACACCCAACCCTAAGAAAATAAAATTACAAAAACATCTTACCCTGCACTTACCCTTCTTACCTTCTTTTCACTTTAGAAAAATACATTTTCTTAACAAAAGTACAACTCTGATAATCAAATACAATATTTCAAAGTATTTGAAACTTTCAAAACTCTGCTACATTTGATCTATGGAAGCTGATTTTGGCAGTTCCTCTTATTGCCACCATACACAACGTGAGAACTGAGTCCACCTCTGTTAGATAAATATCACATTGACTCTCCAGAGAAAACAATTTACAGTCAACAAATACACCTTGCAAGAGCCTGAATCCATGTTGGGTGCTGTGCAATTGAGAGGCAGCTGCACAACCGATCTAGAAATAGTATCTTAAGCCACATTCCAATTCCTCTGATCAGCCCCTGGCAGCAGTTTCTGCAGCCCTTTTATCACTGGGCTGAGCATTCAGCTTATGTAAATTGACACAGATCCACTGCCTTGTAGCTACAGATTCATAGCAGCTGAAAACATAACCCCATTCAAAAACATTCACAGCCTTTACTAGAACTTCTGGTTGTTTTTAAAGGAGACTGTTCAGGAATATGCAAATATTACAGAATAAATCAAACCCTCCAAACTGTTTTCTCTGATGTTCTGGAGCTGTGTGACAGCACTACTTCACTTACCTACTTCAAAGTGCAGAATATCTGTTTCAGATTCCATCAGACTCAAAATTGTAAACAGGTTTCTGGTTTTTATTGTTGTAAACACATATGCCCCAGGCATACAAACCTTGATTTGTCCAAGAACAAAAACCAAAACCACCTCAGCCAGCCTTAGCTGTCAGTTCAACAGAAGTCTCAAACAGGGTTAGCTCTTACCCATGCACACTCAAAATATATCCTTGAAAGCTCACTCATGATTGTTCTGCTGAATTGGGACAGTTCATTAGGCCTCAGACTTCAAACTTGCCTGAAAAGGTTTCAGTGTCAGACTTCACAAGATGCTCAGTGGATGCACTGGTGTTACTTCACAGTGTCTTTCAGTAAAAGTTTTCCCAGCTTCCAGTCCCAGGACTGAGTCACTTTCTTGATGGCCCTGAGCAAATGACTTGTGGTCACTGTGTCCAGTGACACCTACTGCAAGTGCTCCTGAGCAGTGGCAAGGCCATCCTCCAAAGGCACTTCTAGTACAAAATAAAGGCACTCTCCTACAGGCTCCTATAGTGAAGCCAGTGAACTGTAAATTCGTGTCTCTTCTCGCAGTGTGCTCATTTCTTCAGGGTGAACAAGCCTCCAACTCTTGGATTCATCACTCCCCCCTGCAGATTTAGCTATGACTTGAGTGTTCAGACATTCTAGCTCAAGCTTGGAGCCAACCTCTGCAGGTCCCTGTATCTCCACTGGCTACAGAAGCAGCCCAGAATGAGCAGGTCTGAACTTAAGTGCTCCTGAAAGTCCCTGAGGTTACGTGTGTCCTTCACCTACAAAACATGTTCAGCAGTGTGAATGTAGAATGTACCTCAGTAGTAATGAGGACTCAGTCAATTTATCTAAAGCATGATGACATCTCTGACCAAAAAGAAATCCCCATTTCCAAGTCAGGTGTAGCCTCATGACTATAAAGCACTGTGTGCAAGCTGAGATTAACAGCCACACTGTGGTGTCTTGTGAGGCAGAGACCCTACACCACATGGGAAGTGGGTGAGTGTCATGATTACTTAAAGGCCAAAATTTACAGAAATTTGAATGGCAGAGTCTGATTTTTGGAAGGCACTACTGATGTGGGGTATCCTGAGTGGATGTGTTGATTCTAAAAATGTTAAGCACTTGTTCTCCGACAAAGATCAGTTTAGAGGTTTCAGAAGCAAGGAAATTCAGTAATGGGAGATGTAAGGTTCTGTTTCATATAAAATCTATAAAGTTAAATTACATCAATACCTATTTCTGATAAACTCTTTGTGAGAAAATACTCAAAACATGTCTACATCAAAGATTTGCTTCATTTCAAAACAAAGCAAACCCTAAGTTTAGGATGCTGAAGTATATACCTTCAGCATTCCCAAGTGATTTCCAAACATACTAGTGTGCAATTTATAGGTAGAGATTATGTTCAAAAGCCACCTCAGCCTCCAAGGCTGAAATTTATCACTTGAGTTAAAGCTTGGGTGGTGCATCACATATAAGCTTTTGTTTCCTTTGACCTAAAAGGCCTTAGAAACATTTCTTGCAGTGAGATCACAGCTCTCTGTTAATTACTGAAAAGCAAACAAAAAACCACCAAGCCTTCAGCTTATATTCCTGACCTTTTGTGATTATTTTTTTTTAGCACAGTGCATGGAGTTAGAAAAGATTTTGCTTGGTGGTTTCCTCTCTTGATTTCATTACTGACTGTGTCAGAAACATCCTTTATCCTTTTTGGTAAAGTGTGAGCAGAGAAGTGACCCAGAAGATTGTCACAAATTTTGTGCATGGGATGTGAGGCTGTATCTGGAAAGTCACTGCATTCAGAGCATTCAGATCAAGGTGTCCTCTTTGTGATCATCCAGGTTCTCTGTGCTTTGATGGCTCCTTCTGTTAAAGGCAGAACAAATTATATATAAACAGGCTTCTCTTGCTACTCATCAAGCTACAGTTTGGCCATCTCAAACTTCTGAGAACCACCAGCAAAGGGTGGTGGTTATGGGCAGTGATTAAAATACCTAAAGAGAGGGACCAGTCCCATTTCAGATTGTTTAGGCTGTCCCCTCTGGTCTGCAGCTGCCCCTCAAGAAAGCAGCTGGTACCCAAGAGGACCTACCAACCTGTTTGTGGAAACAAATTGGTCTCAGATACCCATGCTTAGACCCTGGAATTGTTCCCTTCACACAGAAATCAGATTTGAACTCTAGTAAAATTGGGATAATAAAAAAGAGACAGAGCAGCAACTTATTTTTATATTTAATCCATCGACCTGCTAGGACAGATTGCTCTTCTGAATGTCCTCAGGATACCAAAGTTTTATTTGATAGAGGTGGGTGATTTTGAGCTAGGCAAGACTTTCTTTGGAGAGGGAGGAAATGGGAGGAAAGGAGAGTGACAGGGCAAAAAAGGAGAGAACAGCCCAAAGCTGTCCTTTCTTTTTCTCCCACAATCTTTTCTGCCTACGCCTCTGAAGAGTTTGGATGTTTCTCATATGCCACAAACACCAAGAATGCAGTCAAGAATCTCATTTTCTTCTATACACCAGTAAATTGTAACTATTCACATTTTCTCCAGAAATTTAATCTTTGTAGAATATTCTTTGAATCTGGCTTGAAACACTGCACAGCAGCAGTGCTTTGTGTGCCACCCCAGAAAAAAAAAGTAAGCTATATGAGCCAATATATCTGATAAATGGTCCTCTAAGCAGGTAGCATCACACTGCAAAGATAAGATACTAGAGCGTTTGGTAATGGTACCATTCAGTTAACACTCCAACTAGTAGTGTGTTGGGTGTTTCTGTTGTAATTAGAGGTGTATGGTGGTAGCTAGTAATTTTTGGCCCAGCATGACAAGGAGCTGCTGTGGTGATGTGACTGGTGTTTGTTGCCAGTCCAAACCTACCTCAGCACTTGGAGGGCAATCTTCGTTTCCTTCCGACTTTCTTCAGTGATTGGGTAGAAGAGAAGTATAAACAAACCCACAGGGATGAGGATGGCAGGGACCACTCCAATGAGGATCTTCAGTGTGAGGATCACATCCTTGGACTGTCTGCATATCCCTGGCTTGTACCCAGTAAACCTAAACAAATGGAAAGAACAGTGGTGTGTGTATCTCCAATGCTAAAAGGCAGTTGTTCATCTGAAGGTTCCCTTCCTCTCCCCACATTTTCTTCTGTGTTCTTCCACAAATATCTGCCTTGGCAAATTGCTGGGACCTAACTGGAATGTAATTGAAAAGGGGTGAATTGGTGAGCAGCCATTTGTTTGAGGGTGTTTGCAGGAAACATCTAAAATTCCTAAACCCAAAATGTTCAGCCAAGCACTGCCTGTTATTTAGGAGTTCCAGATGAAGGCCCTGAAGCAAAACATTCTGGTTACCCAAACCTAACTTGGAGCCAACGGCTAGATAGTATTTCAGGCAAGTTCTTCATAAGTGTTTATTGTGTGCTTGTGTGCTGTAGCAGCTACAGGCAAAAGCCTTTTCTGTTAGGTCATGAGCAAAACAGGGCAGGAGATGGCTGACCACTTTGAAACCTGTCTAGTCAAAATAGACAAGACAAAAATGGAAGGAGAACATAAAGCATTTTCTAAACTGACCCCTTCTAGGTGATGGGCAGAGCTGTGAGAAAGAGACTGTTCCTGACTCTGACCAGTGTCCAATTCCCTAAAACCATGTAGGAACTGGTGAACCTTTTATGCTGAACAGGCCACCAGGCACCCCTGAAAGCACTCCAATATATGTAAAGACCTACAGGCTCACTGTGCAAGGCCCTGCACCTGGGTTGGGGCAATCCAAAGCACAAATACATGTTGGGCAGAAAATGGATTGAGAACAGCCCTGAGGAGAAGGACTTGGGGTTGTCAGTTGATAAGAAGCTCAACATGAGCTGGCAATGTGTGCTTGAAGCCTAGAAAGCCAACACTGTCCTGGGCTGCATCAAAAGCAGCATGGCCAGCAGGGCAAAGGAGGGGATTCTGCCCTCTGCTCTGCTCTCTGAGACCCCACCTGGACGTTGGATTGGGCATGGAGCAACCTGGTCTTGTGGGAGGTGCCCCTAACCACGTAGGGGGGTTGGAACTAGATGATCTTAAAAGGTCCCTTCCAACCAAAACCATTCCATGATACTGAGTCTAACCCAGATGCAACAGGGAATGCACAAAGCAGCTGGTTCGTTTGTGAGGAGCCTTCATCTCCTGAGCATACAGGTTTAGTTCTTTATTCATACAAGCTGATAAAATTTACTTCAGCAATATGGAAAGAGGAGAATCTAAAGGGAACTCAGGTCTTTCTGTACTGAAACATAACAATGCTCAGTGGTCTGACCTAGATGATAACAATCCCATCTTTAGTGGTCAGCCATCTGGAGCTGCTGGCACTTTGAGGCTCAGGACAAAAAGGCAATTAACTCCACAGGGTAAAGGTGAAGTAACCTCAGAATGCTTTCAGAGCACATCTACTAAGAGGAAACACAGTGTTACTTACTCCAGGCTTCCTGCAGAAATTCCTAAGCCAATTCCTGTTGACATCTTGGCAAAGAAAACATAAGAAGAATAGAAAATGGTTTCGTGTCCTTTTCCATGAGGATTCTGCAGGCGAAAGTTATCAACAACATCAGGCAGCATCGACCTGGAGAGGAGCAAGATAAAAGAAAAACTCAACACCAAACCTCTTCTCAAAGTCCAAACTTACTAACAGAGTACATCCCTCCTCCCTTTTTAAATTCTGCTTGATCTAGTCATGCACATGAAAGAGTTCAGTTCGAAAAGTCCCACTGCTGAGCACGAGGGCAAAAATCCATGTAGGAAACACATGGCCAAGTATTGCAAAGTAGAAAACCAGCTGAAAAACTATAAAACACTTGCTGGGAGGTGACAGAATTCTTTAGACTGACTGTCATTCCAAACAGAAGTTGTGGTATTAAAAAAAGAACAACAAAACATGTTTCTTAAGATTTCAAGGGACTCTGAATCTCTGAATAGTTTCACTCTGAAATAACTCTTTTGACAAGCTAACAAAATTTTCAACAATCAATGAGGCCTATTCCATCTCTACTTCAAAGAGACTGAATTTGGTGATGGGGAATCAGAATGGAAACTGCTCAAATGTCAATTGTCAATCAACTTTTTATTTCCAAAATATGTCATGATTTACTGTTGGAAAAAAGAGCTTCTCACCTTCTGTGCAGAAAAGCTTATGTAGTCTGACAGCTTATTTCAAACTATGTTTCCATGATCTCTTGGAGTTTTCAGGGCATTGTGCAAATGAGCAAGGCAAAACAACTTTCAGCAACAGTCTTGTTTTCTGGTCAATTTGACCTGAATAATAATAATTTCCTCTGGAGAGGAAATGTCCCATCTTGCTCATCCTTGAGTATTCTTTTCCCACATATTTTCAGTCCTCATGAGCAAAGGACCTTAAATTCTTGGTTTCTTTTAATCATATCCTTGGGTCATTTGATTTATAACAGAGGCCTCCTCAAGCAGGGATCCATATCCTGGCTTACATTTCCTCTGCTACTTTCTTAATTGCTGAGCATTAATTGATTTATTTAAGTTTATCATTACTGCAGTTCTGTTAGAAACCAAAGCTAAGCAACTGATTTACTGTTATCACAAGTTTTACAGCTACTTAGATTATGGATTCATCTACATACTGTGGGGTACAAAGAGCAGTAACAGCAGATGTAATGTGTTAAGAACAGGGCAACAAAAGTCACATCATTGCAAACAGTCTCTGTTAAAAAAGCAGAAAGAGATTAATGGAAGAAGTGACTCTTGCCAAATTCTGCCTCTTTTGGAAGCAAATTCCATGCAGACAGACATGCAATGTAGACATACACCACCTCAAATGTAAGACTCACCTACCATGGCAACAGAAGAGATGCTGCGATGCTCAGACCAGAGACAAAGGCCACGACGTAGGCCAGGATCACGTTTGGAATAGTCACTAGCATGACTGCAAAAGGAATCATCCACTGAGGAAGAAGAAAAACAGTACGTCTCACTTACAGTATGCACTGCTCATTGTTCCCTTCCAAATACAAGATTGTGTGATGAAACAGTTCAAGCACAGCAACACCAAACACTTCAGCATCTTGCTGAAATGGCATTTCCAAGGAACCCTGAGACAATCTGTACTTATCTACCCAGAATAATGGGACAAGGCATTTCAATTAGTGCCTTCTCTGATGTAACCACTAGTAAATTAAACAAGACCCTATTTATCAGTCATGAGGCAAAGTGACAAACCCTGGTCACAATCATACTCCTAAACATATAAATTATTTCATGGGAAGAGCCAGTGTGAAGTGTGAAGCTTTTATGTGAAGTGAGCTAGTACCCAAACTGTGCCCAGATACCTCTTGGAAGATTGCTAATCAGCTTCTGCTAAGATTTTTCTGGCAATGTAGTGACAGAGTTGACCAAACACCAGTTTCTATTCTAGGCCAGTGGAACTATTTAATTCAAGTTGTTAAATAAAGTATTAGAGACAAAGTCTTGAAACAGCATCAGTGCATGTCAAGGGGAGGGGCCAGGGTTCAATGGTAATTTTAAGCTGTAAATATCCTGCTTTACAGATCATTTTGAATTTTGAAGGAAGAGGAGTTTGCTCACACCTTCATTTACCGTGACAGCTTTAAAGGCATCAGGGTTCTTGGCAATAACCAAAACCAGGAAGGCTGTGTGGTTTCCTCCCACTCCACACAGCCAGATACGCTCACGACAGAGCACAAGTCTCTAAGGCTGCCCTCAAAACCGAACTACCCTGAGAGGCTCAGGATTTGTTTTCTGGCAGTACTTAAACCCACCAGATTTTCTCAACTTCAACTTGAATCGATGGGCTTAGAGGATTGAAAATCCACTGTTTAAAATGCTGATTGAATGCAGGCAGGCCAGCTGTCCTGTGCCCATCACATGCTCCACCTCCCACGCCTGGGAACCATGGGCACAGCACATGTAGAATCCAGAAGCAAGGGCTTATCTACAGAGCTTTTTAATGGTGGGGGATTAGTTTAACATTAAGTGTTTCAATCCTCTATACTTGCAGCTTGGGAGCTGAGGGCATGAGAAGAGCTTTCACAGAGAGTGATTCCCCTAAGCACTGCTATTTACAGTTCTGTATGATAAGTGATTCTGGGAGTCCTGGAGTCTAATCCATTATGTTTATGTTTTAAATGCATTTCCAATCTAAAGCATTTGCTCCTAGCCTAAGGAGGCAGAAAATAACCTTTCCTGACTGCAGGTTCCCAGCAGGGGCAGATAATCCTTGCATTAGAGTGCAATCTTGTGGCAAAATTGTCCTTTCACCACAAGAGAGCACTCCAGCAATACAGGATTTTATGTTGCCTATAAGCAGCTTTATGACTGCCTTGTGCTCCACATGAAGCACCCGCTCAGAAACCAAAGCACTTAAACAAAATTCTAGATCAATAATAATAATAACCACTGTAACTGTAATTTGCTCCTGAAAGAGGAGCTCAGCCTGCAGGGCTGAGGCTACAATGCCCTGAAGTCTCACTCAGGCAAGGGTAGCGTGACCATGGGGCCAGTGTTCCTGCTGCAATAGAACAGCTAATGCATCTCTAAAGGGCAAAGGAGGAAAAGATGCAGATAGGATGGGAGTGGAAACAGGGATGGGAGAGTGGAAAAGGGGCTGCACAGCCAGGATTCAGCCAAGGGCCTGCCTCCCTGCTGCACAGGTGGCAAATAAACAATTGCAGCGTGTGGGGAGGTGAAAAGATTGGGGCATTGTTTGATTATTTTTGTAATTGTTATTTTTTACTAAATCCTGCAAGAAAAACACAGCCAAAATTTATTATTAGCAAGGATGGAAGCCAGAGTTGTGAAAGAGAGTGATCTTCCACTTTGAGACACCTTGCCAAAACCATGAACCAACAAGCTGCCACGCTTGAAATTTCTCATGGCAACTTCCCCTCCAGTTACCAGCTGAGAGAACTACTGATTGCAAGTTCAACCTTTGCCCCGTGAGGGCACAGCAAACAACCTAAAGGAACACAGCACTTGTAAGCAGGACAAAATGAACAGAAAAGTGTAATTTCTAGCCTGTGCACCAACCTGATCTTGGGAAGAATGTTATCAAGGATCCTGCCTGGGTATGACCCTGTAAATCCAGAAAGTCTAGGCTTTAAACTTCTAGGAAGTTTAGATACTTAGTCAGTACTTGAACTGTTGGTCATCTTTTGTGGAAGAATGGGTAAAGAGGGAGCAGTATCAGTAGAAGGAAGCCAAGATTCTTGTTAGTTATTTACCTATCCTGCCTTCTATACTTTTTCAGGGGGCTCTTCAACAGCAAAAAAACTAGTCTGGAGAAGTGTGAATATTTTTTTTTTCAGAAAACTGAATTTCAAATTAGATTTTCACTTTGAAATCTGGGTAAGGTTTTGGAGAAAAAAAAAACCCTTGTTTTCTTCCCTGTCTTCTTCCCTTTCCAGAAGGAGATTCCCCAGTGACAAACAAAGGAGTCCTAAATGATGTGATTTTTTTTTCACAGTGAGAGAGAACAGATTAGTTGCATGGATCACACAAGGTGGTAGGATAGGAAGCCCCTGTGATGCATTACCAGTCACAAAATCCATCACTGAGCACACGGAGTCCCTTGAGAAATGTCTACAAGGTGAAATAGAGAGGTGGCTTTTTTTCATCCCAGCCCCCACTTAGACTAAAATACAGTCAAGCAACTCAACTGTAAAATTAAGTTAAAGCGTGTTTACAGAGGTGCTGACAGGCTTTCCAGTCACGTTAAACTAAATTTATAGAGCCAAGTTGGTTGAAGACAGCATTTTTCATAGCCAAATAGACAGAGAAGGAAATTTCCTACAGAGGGAATCTGCATTCCCTGTGCAGTCATGGTCCAATACTGCTTTTGGCAATTCTCTTTGCTCAAGTGGTAAAAAGAAATGAGGGTAGGACTTGGATTCCAGATGCCTACTTCAAAACACACAACAATTCAGCACATTTGGAACTTGGGGTTTAAAGTTACTTCAGATTCTTTGGAAGTCATCCCAACACACAAATTTTATTTCCAAAAATGATAACTGCTCAATTATATTCAACAATTGCCACCAGACCTAAACTTCTCAGCTTTGTTCAGATTTTGACATACAGCTTCAGGCTAGACTTTCCAAGTCCTCGTGCTTTGTTGTGCACAAGGCAGGCAGTTTTTCTTTCCTCTTTCATCAGTAATTGAAGGTAAACAGGGGGGAAATGGGGAGGACTAGGTCTATACAATGACTCACTGAGGATGATGACAGAAAATTGCTGCTGTCTGCACTAAGTGAAGGACTTGAAATAATCCATCAGAGACAAGGGCAGGCTCGCTGAGCTGGCTTTGCAGAGCTGTGTCAAAGTTAAAATAGGCTTCTTTTCTCAGGTAGGTCACCTATTTCTTTACTTCACTAACTGTCCATCTCCACTCAGAGGGATGTGGGCACCCTGCCTTCTTACATCTCTAGAGAAAGACGTGTAACAGACTTCTGTTTCCTCCTCTGTGACTGAATTACAGATGCTGTCAACTAAGCACTGTTTACCAAGACAAAACAAGCCTTATATAACAGATAACTTGTCAATCTGAGGCAACACACATCTGAGTTTATAAAACCTCTTTGGGGTTCACTTCTGAGAGCAGCCACATGCAGAGCTTCTGCAGATTCTTAAATGAACTGAGAACCTCCCTTCAGCATCAATCCATTTCTCAAAAGTTTTGCATGGGAACTTGGAATCTGTCTGAAATTTGATGTAACAATTTAAACCAAACTCTTAAAAGGAGCAGATTTCATGTTGCTTGAGGTTATAAGTACTTGAAAGAACTCCTGAAGTAGCTCAAGTTGTCAAACGAAGTGACCACAAGCAAACCCAGGGATTTGCTTACCGAAATCCCACATGCTGCACACTTCTTTCCAAACCTCTGCTGAAACTTCTGCCAGAAGGGAATGCTCACAGCTGCTGATACCTACAATTGACATAAAACAAACAACCATCTGTGCTGTGCTTACTGCCACTGTCTTCTTCAGCTGTAGAACTCACAGGTATCTTTTTGTCTAGTACAGTATCAAAGGAGGGTGAACTTGCAGGTGGCTGTTTCTCCTCATCCTTTGATTTTTTTGCAGTGTGTTAAAATTTCCTGTTCCTAATGTAATCCACAGCAGTTAAAGCTATGCAAGACCCAGTCATTAAAGTTCAAACATGTTTCAAATAGTCATACTTGGTGCTAATGCCTTTTGCCTCATTATCTGAAACTGACAAACTGTAAGTGAATTAAGCAGCATCCCACTGCACAGGAAGAAAGCTGAAGCACAAGATACACTCACCTTCAGGTAGGATGGGGCTTGGAGCAACCTGGTCTAGTGGAAGGTGTCCCTGCCCATGCAGGAGGGTGGTACCTAGATAATCTTTAAGGTCCCTTGCAACCCAAAGCATTCTATCATTGTATGAAATAGTCTCTCACAGATGACATTACCATTTCATACACTGTAATGTTCACCTGGTTGCAGCAACAACTACCGGCAACGTAGTACTGATGCTCTGAAGTATTGCTACTAATTACAGTCTTATAATTACCCTAAATTCAGATGTTATCTCCTTTTTACAGTTATAGTCTGTTCTTTTCTGATTTTAACTCTACTGTCTCTTATCTCTCTTCTTCATGTCCATTACTTGCAGAGCCTCAAGACACACAACAGTCATCCCCTGCTCTCCAGCACTTCTGTTTTGATAATTGAAAAAGATCTGCCTTCTTATGTGGGAAAGGAAGAATTGAAAAGGAGTAGAAAGGGTGGGAGGCTGGGACCAAGAAGTGGAAATGAAGTTCCCCTAAGATGGTTCCACGAAGTCTCTGACAAATGGGTCAGAAATCCTGCAGCTGCTTCCCTGAAAATGACTGCTGTAGTATTCTATATGGTAGGTAAGTCCTCTACAAAATATTTCAGAAGTGCAGTACCTGCACATCCCAGCAATTATGCCACATTCAATGTTCTGCTTGTGTTAAAAGGACTTTGGTCAAAAGGATGAAAATGGCAGTTTTCAACTAATACTACTTACAATCACAGAATCATTGAATGGTGAAGGTTGGAAGGGACCTTAAAGATCATCAGGTTCCAACCCCCCTGCATGGGCAGGGACACCTCCCACCAGACCAGGCTGCACAAGTCTCATCCAACCTGCCCTTGAACACCTCCAGGGATTGGGCAGCCACAACCTTCCTGGGCAACCTGTCCCAGTGCCTATTTATGTATTTTATAATCATAAAGTAAAACATGCAGTACAGGAGCAGTGAGTAACTGAGTTGCAAGTCCTATCTAAGCAAGCAGAATTCTACCTCTGCATGTCAAGAAAAAAAGCTTCTGTAAACGAATCTTTTTCTCACACTGCCAATTGCTCCAGAGAGGAATCTTCATATCTCTGGACATTTTAAATATTTATCTTTGCAAGCTGCCCAGCCCAAAAGGCTCGTGTGTATGAATACACAAATTAAAGTTGTTTAATTTTCAGCATATCAGACTGAGGCAAGGGAAGAAGGTACTAAAACTCCAGACCTCCTTTCTGGCAGCAGCTTTTGCCCTTTATAGGATTAAAAAGTGAACTACAGGTAAAAGCAACAAGGAAAGAATTAAAATCTCCAAAGCATTATTTTTTTAGAAGTGCAGTGGGGAGCACAAGCTTTATTTTAAACAGGCAGTGCAAAAGTTAGTGCAGCTTCTTAACAGATCTGTCTAGACACAAAACTCTCCTTCTGTTATTTTCTGCCCAAAACCTGTGAGAACAAGCTATCAGATAAAAACATGGGAAAGAAGTGCAACTCACCAAGATGGTCACCACCAAATACTGGAAGTGATTGCGTAGATCAGCAGCATGAGTGCAGAACAGGACAAAGTTGCTCTGCTCCAGCTGTTGAATCCAAGGCATTTGGTGACAGACAAAAAATAAAGGAAAATTTAAAAATACCTAAATGACATCACATTCCATACTAGCCAAACACAACTGGTGACTGATTTGTTAAATGAGGCGTTTGGGAGTCTCAGTCTTTCCTCCTTTGCAACCATTTAAGGAAGCAAAAACTCTCCTGCTATCACTGGAATAACATGCCAGAGGTAAACTATACACCCAATACAGCTTAAAAATGACCAAACCAGGAACTGCCTAATGAGAGGATGCTGTCTAAAGGCTTTATGGCCCATGTTGCAATTGCCTTGTGCAGTTGTCATGGCCACAGCTGCACACCACTGCAAGAAATTGCCCTTTCTGTTCCACAGCAATGCTCTAAATCTTTGACCAGAAGGTCTGACTCTGAAACAAGTTACTCTTCAGCTGCAGTTAAACTCATGCCAACTTCCTGTAATAATGCAGCTGACTGATGATTTTGTGCACAACCTTTGCAGCTTTGGGTCTCACTGGATGGGAGGATCTAGCTGCACTGGGTTAGAATGACAGACAAAGCCACTGCCACTGTGTTTTGGCAGAACTCAGTGGGGTTCTGAGCACCAGAATATGCTAATTCTGGTTGAACTGGAGCAATGCAGCTTCCAGCTTCCTCCTCACCCTTCCCTTCAGTCTGTACAAATAGAAAAATCAATGCAGCTTCCAGCTTCCTCCTCACCCTTCAGTCCGTACAAATAGAAAAACAGAGCTATGGTCTGACAGAAGACCTTTTCCACTCCAGGGGGGTGGCTGCCAGCAACCAGATGTGCACTGCGTCCTTATTGAGGGATTAGATGCTAGAAGGATCTGGACCATAACTGATCTCTCACCTTCTTCCTGTCTCTGCTGTTGCTCACAGCTCCTGCAGCACCCAGATTTAAGCAGAAATGCCTCTACTATTGTTTTGCACCCTTGGACCTTCAAGCAAGGAGTTACAGATGCTGTGAAGAACAGCCTAACTTTGCCCAAATCCAGGCCAACAGGAAACTTCTGTGATCTTTGGCAAAGAGACTTTTAAGCAGCCTTTCCAAGGAGCTTACTAATTTACCAGGCCTGCTGGTGAACACAGTGCTGCTCTCTTTTGTGCCCTGTTCTTGCCCACTGTCCTGATACTCACTTGATCATTCCTCATGTGACTAAGAGTCTGTTGACCAAAATGTGAATACTACTGGGTTTTCAGAATAAACTTAAACTGATATGTACAGGTTCACATTAAAACAACATATTTACTGAGTTGCACATGGCTGAAAAAACAAGCTTTAAAAAGACTGCTGGACTATGGGGCCTCAAGTTTTTCTACAGCTTCTCTCTGTGAGAGGACAGTGTATCTTTTTGCAAGAGCCACATCCAACTGCAGGTCCTCATTTGAAAATTAGCTCAGTCTTGCTCAGAGACACACAAGACCTCCTGCCCCTGAACATCATCTTACTCTGACCTGATGCCTTCCATTACACAAGGCTCCCTAAGAACCAGTTCAGCCACTACCTGAGAGCAGTCACCTATGCAAAGGAAAGGGGCAATAGTTTAAAGAGGCACATGCTATAGAGAAGAACAGAGAGAAGAGAAAAGGCATTCTCTAAGCAACTGAAATCACAGGAGACTGTAGATAGATCACATATAATGACCCCATCTAGGTCACTAAGACTGGTTCCTCACCTTTTATGGGGGAAAATAATAATAATAATAATAATAAAAGGCAGCTTTAAATGGTCAGGACTTTGGTTTTGCCTCTCATCTAAAAGAATCATCTCCAGTTGCACAGGACCCCAGGCACCACAAAAGGTCTCTGGTTCCCTACTGACTTGTAGGGGAAGGTCCCACCCCCTAGATCACCATCTCCAGTCACCAGCCAAAGGTTATTTCCATTTTAGCTGCCACGGGCTCTCCCATGCTGGGGCTGGAATGAGGGCAGCTCACAGACTTGGAGAGCCTGAAGTTACCTGAACTGCTGTCGAGATGAGAAGAAATGAGGCTGTAAGCTTCACATATGGACCATGCTTCATGGTGAGTCCAAGCCCCTTACAGAAAGGAATTGCTCTGTCTGAATCAAAGGCATAAGGATCTAAAAGGAGCAGAAAACATAAAGTTACCATCATTTCCAGAGACGAATGTGAAATAACAAGTATTAAATCTAGGCATATTTAGCTATATCTTACCATCTCTTTCCTTTACTCCAAGAAAAAGAATTACAATTCCCAGAAGATACACACCTCCTATGACCCCTGCTGCAATCATATAAACCTTTGCCTTGGAAAAGAAAGGAGACATATTTGAAATGGTGACAGGAGAGTGACAAGTCATTATGAACATTTCAGTCTCTTTCTGGTGAGTCATTTGCAGATGAAGAAATGCTGGTCTACATACAGCCAACTGCCTGGCTTTCACTTCTCTAAAAAATGTTCACTTCTGCAGCTCATTTATAAACAACACCTCCTTTAGGATAAATCCAGGGCACATAAATAGATTTTTTTTGAAAGAAAAAAAGCAGCTGTGAACAAAAGGACTACTGTGTTGGCAACATGAATGTTTTAAAAAGTTGCTTATGGTGAGAGCAGCTATAGACAGACACAGTCATCTATCAAAGGTCTGAAGAATCCATAGAGTGATTCTGATTTTTAGTGAATCCAGCTGATTTAGCTACACAGGCTGCAACCTGTATCTTCATGCTGGGTAGGAAAGGCCTCAGTACTGATGTAAATGTAATTGCTACAGTTACTGCATTTATACATTATAACAGTGATTTTCTTTAGGCACTAATGAATTTTACAAATCACACTTTCATGCCAATGTTTTAAGAGTATGGTAGCTTGCATGTTTGTTTCCCCAGACACTTGATGAAATATTCAAGCACATTCAGAAATCTTTGCTGCTTCTTAGCCAGGGGATCCAAGCCTCCAAGGATACTTCCCACGTCATCAGAACACATTTATTGGTTCTAACTCTGATGACAGCTCTGACTTTTGAATAAAGCTTACAAAAATCATTTTGCTTTAGGATTCTGTAATAATTTATTTCATGTTATGTTATCAAAGATAAAATAAGTACTGGTTATAGAGCTTTATGACTTAATGATTCTTTGATTGGAAAACTGAATTCCAAATTATGTTATTTTTTGTAAATAAATGTATTTTAAACCTAGAAGCAGCTGGAAAATAAGCACATAATTATGAGAATGTACTCCCAAATTTAAAGATAATTAGTATAGATGCAAAGGTAGTGTAAGTATAGACAATCTTCAAGACAACAGCTTTTGTCAAGATATTTACATTTCAGAAGGGACTTGGTTAAACAAAGGAATACAGGACTATTCTTTATTTGGGATAAAGGTTTGGAGTTTTTTTGTATCAGAGCTATAAATTAAGTCACAGAGTACTTTAATACTACATACTGCACTGTTGTAGATACCTAAATTCATTTAAATGAGGTAATTTCAGCCTCAAAAGCAGCCTATCCAGGAGAGAAGAGGCTGGAAAAAATAACAGCAACAGGACTCTTATGAATTTTATATTTTGTGTGTATTCATTTGTTAATTTTCTTGAAGCAATTGAGCTAAATGCTTTCTTTCTCAGGTCATCATTAACTGTAATTGGAGTTTAAACTATTAAGGATATCCATGGTAGGCCAAGTAAGATTCTCTGACCCTAAACAAAATTTCTTAGCCCATCTATGAACGATATCAGTATACATGTTTGGTTTCCAGTAGGAAAGATCAACTCCAAAGCTTACAGGAACAACTTCAGGAGAGCTTAGAAATGACCATTCTTCCACTTCCTTTCTTAATAATGAGCAAAATAATATCAGCCATTTCCTGGGTTTTCTTTTAAACTAGGTGTGCTCTTTAACAGCCAAGAATCAGTCCTTGTGAGAAAAGGGGCAGGGCTGTACTCCTGAATGGCACAAGGAGAAACAGACAAGGTTCAGCCTCTTCTAAATATTTTTTCAGACTGATGGAGGTACTTCAGGTTCATAGACCCTCGTCCTGCTCCAGCTGACACCTCAATGTCCATCAGCCATACAACCAAAATCCAAGGTCCAACATCTGCTGTTGATTGTGCTGTGAGGTGCACACTGTGTTGTGCCTGGTGTGGGCAAAAGGCAAGTGGTGATGATGGCTGATGTGAACAGCAAAAAAACCTGGTCCTCACAAAACAGGGTATCAGGGAGTGAGGTGGGTTGCCAGAGCAGTTAATTCCCACTATGACCTCTGCCCAGGCCTGAGGGCTCTTTGGGGAAAAAGGGCAGGAGGGAACAAGGAGTGAACAGAACCTTACCCGTAGAAAACAGTTGGACACCATAATCCAGACCATTCTTAGCCATGGGGTACTTACTATTCAGCTACAAAATTGGAGGAGGTGTCACACAAAAGAGTGGAAGAAGGAAAAATACAAAGACAAAACCAAATAAACAGGAAATCCTCCCAAAAAAATGAACACATGGCTGCCTGTACATAAGGGAGTGAAACCAGGAATGTAGTGTCTTTAATTAAATCAATCTATATGGCTGAAAAAAAAAACAACTAACTTCTTCAGACCTGAAAAATGTGTGTCTGAAAGCTTTTCTGTTGTCCCCCAGTGCTAGTAGTTAGTTTAATGAAAGATACTACTTTTGCCTACAAACTCTGGCTACTTCAGGGTATGTATCTTTGCTTTTCCTTCAAAATAAAAACTAGTTGACATTCAATGCGTTGTTAAGCTTTTTTCTCCACCTCCCCCCAACCTCAAAAAGAACAGGAAAGCACATGTGTTTAGACAGAAAGCAAATAATGTATCTTTTCTTTCCTTAAAAGCCATTAAAGGGATTTGAAAGTGGACGCTGGTGATTATGGCATGAAGCAGATTCAGACAGGGAACCTGCTGTGCATTGAAATTCTGCTTGCTCCACAACTTTTCAAGTTACTCCTCTTGACAATTCACAGAATTGTAACAGCACAGCAGTTTTTTACATCAAGCCATTGTCCTAGAAGCTAAAAAGGAAGACAGGATGATTTTCTGTGTCTTGTTAACATATACACCAGGAGTTACCTAGCAAGCTGCTTCAAAAATGCTTTAATCAGCTATAAAAAGGCATGGGCACTTACAGAAGCAGCCCCACTCTCCCTAGGCAGCTTCCCAGGTCAGCTCTTTCAGAAGCCTTACAATTACCTGCACTAAAATACAAGGATCAGGCAGCACAGAGTCAGAAAGCAGTGTCAGAGAGGGGGGAAGCAAGGCCTTTTCTCCTTTCCTGGACTACCAGTACAGGTGCCAGGGTATGCAATATCAAAGCATGCACCAAAACATGCCTTTGGCTTGTGATTTTACTGCTGCTGAAGATGGTAGCAGGAGCCATTCAGCTACAACAAGCTGAGCACGAATACATACCCCCTGATTTTGCACCAAGCATCTGATATTAGACTCAGGTCTAGGAATCTTCCTCGTGAGGAACTTTGTGTATCAGTTAGTACATGCAAACACAGAGAAATAGATGAAAAAGTAAAAAGAAAGACCAAATCTAGCAGCTGGTAAAATGGAACCAACAAACTGCTGATTTCACAAGTGACACAGAAAAAAACCTCTACATAAGGTAAGTGATGCAGGGTTTGTCTCCAGACCACTGGAAACAATGAAAGATTATCAAATTGTGTTCAGTGGGGTTTGGATAAGGCTTTAGGGTTTCATCCCATGTATAAAATCATCTCTGTTTCTCAAAAGACAGAAAACTGAAGCAAGAAGATTAAATTACTTGTGTGGGATTACAGGAAAAATTAAATAAACAAGCATGGATCTCTAGGTTTATTCCACATGTTGACCTCTGAGCTCTTGCTCCCAGTAGTTGCCTGTTACCAACCATTTACTTTCAACAGTGCTTTAGATCTTCACAAGAATACAGATTCCAAGACTTCACAGTTTCATTCATGTAACAGCCACTAACCTGTATAGGGGCTCCCCAGGGATAACTGCTGTGAAAAGCAGTGTTGTTGAGCTGAAAGATCCTGCTCTACCTATCATTTTTTCATAGAATTATAGAATAATCTGGGTTGGATGGAAAAGTTCATCTAGTTCCAACCCTCCTGCATTGGCAGGGACATATGTCACTAGACCAGGTTGCTCAAAGCTCTGTCCAACCTGACCTTGAACACTTCCAGAGATGGGACATCCACAACTTATCTGGACAACCAGTTCCAGTTTCTCACCAAGCTCACTGTAAAAAATTTCTTCTACATATCTAATCTAATTCTACCCTCTTCCAGCCACTGCAGCTCTTGGCAAAAATTCTTTTTCTGTATTTCTTATAAGTCCCCTTTACATAATGAAAAGCTGCAAGAAGGTGTCTCCAGAGCCTTCTCTTCTCTGAGATAAACAAATCCAACTCTCTCAGGTTTTTCTCATCAGAGAGGTATTCCAACCTGCTGACCATTTTTGTGGCCCTCCTCTGGACTTGCTCTAATAGCTCCATGTCTTTCTTGTGTGGGGGACCCGAGAACTGGATGCTGTACTCCTGGGTGGGGTAAAGTAAGCTTCTCTAAACTGTAAATCAGCCCCTAGTGAAAACAAAGGATGGCCATATACCTCCTAGCTTCTTCACAGACATTAACATTGAGGTGCTGGAGAGTGTCCAAAGAAAGGCAGTGAAGCTGGTGAAGGGCCTAGAGAACAAGACTTATGAGAGTGGCTGAGGTACCTGTGGTTGTTTAGCCTGGAGAAAAGGAGCCTGAGGGGAGACCTAACTCTCTACAGCTACCTGGAAGGATGTTGTAGAGAGGTGGCTCTTGGTCTCTTCTCCCAAGTAACAAGTGATAGTACAAGAGGAAATGGCTTCAAGTTGTGCCAGGGGATGTTTAGATTGGATATTAGGAGAAATTTCTTCACTGAAAGGGTTGCAGGCACTGGAACAGGCTGCTTAGGGAAGTGGTTTTGTCATCATCCCTGGAGGTATTTAAAAGACATGTAGATGTGGTGCTGAGGGACATGGTTCAGTGGTGGACTTGGCAGAATTGTGTTACTGGTTGGCCTTGATGATCTTCAAGGTCCTTTCTAACAAAAACAATGCTATGACTCCATCTTCAGCAAAGCTCCCCAGTGTAATTCTGCTGCCAGCCTGAAAAGTGGTTGCAAAGGCAACCGAGGGGAAGCCCTGTTTGCAACAAGGTTGCTGTCTCAGCTCCAGTGGCACTGATTGCAAAGAAGGCATGTTCATGCTTACCTGGCTGGTTATCGGATGTGGTATTAGGGAAACACCCCCACCCCTGTCCCTAAGAGGGTTACTGTGCTCCCATGGGCACTCACCTGATGAAGCAGGGGATCTGAGGGGTCTGGAAAGCTGGGAGTGTCATACCAGGAGTCAGTTGTGTTCACTGGGGGATTCCCAGTGCAGTGATGAGAGACGTGAGCACTGGCCACAATCTGGCCCTGAAGGGCAGCTCCAATCAAGGTCCCAAGCACTTCCATGGTCATTCCTGAAGAAGGAAGCACAAATGTGTACTAAGGATGAGAAGGCAGCTCCTCCACCATCTACAAGCTTGCTCACTTGTCTCACTGAAGAGAAACCTCACCAAACCATCTTCTTTTACAGAGAACAAGCAGAAAAAGCAGTACCAAGAACAGCAGACCCAGGTCAGTAACACAGCAGTTTCAAGGAAAGGCAGTTTTGTCATCTTTTTTCTGATTAGCTTTTAGAACCCCTCATGTAAGAACCTCTTTTATATAAGTTTCATGATGGAGGCAGCTGAGATTAAGAGCCACAAGGGGATAACATAGAAACCTTTGATCTCGAGGACTAAAGCAGACCTACAGTTTAAATGTTGAATGTCATTTTTCCAAAGCAGGACTAGGAGCCATAACATCAGAATTTTCATCTCAAGCTTGACAGTAACTCTTGAAAAAATTTTCAAACCACTTATGTGATCAGACCTCTAGGTTCTCCAAATGTAAATTAATCTTAACTCAGCCTCATGTTGGAAATAATACAGCTGCAAAGCTCCTGGAAACAGCAGATGCTGGTTTTAACTGCCTAAGGCCACAGTCAGGCAGAACTAGCTACTTCAGCCCCAGGGAATGACTCAGAACACTGATGCTCCAAGTACCATCAGAACAAGGCATCACCTAAAAAACCAACCAAAATCTCCATTTGGGAAACCAAGATCTAGCCACGGGCATCCAGCTCATGCTCCATGTACTCAAGATCAGTCAACAAGGCTAGATAGTTGTTACAGCTCCAACAAGGGCAGTGGTTAATAATCTGGGCTGTAGGACCTATTCACCCTGAGTGATTTCAAGCCTGCCACTCCTGTTCCCACCCAGTCTAGCCATACCTGTCATCCCCATGGCAGGAAGAGAAGCTGCATTCCTGTATGGCAGCAGAATTGCACTGTCCAAGCTCATTTTGCATAAAGATGCTCAGGTAGATTTTTTCCCAGAGAAAAAACCAAGTTTGAGATTTGAACTTATAGCACATAAAACTAAGGAAGTTTGAAATAGGAGAAAAAAATAATAAAAAATATATGCTTAAAATTACTTTCAGACTTTCTTTAATTCAATATTACAGAAGATTAGCACTTTGTTTTTTCCTCTACCAAACACCTTCAAATTAAACACTGCTCCCTACCCTGGCATGGGTAAGAGTGACTTTTATTCTTTTGTCTGGCTAGTAATAAACCAAAGAGAGTTTAGAGCTCATCAAACAACTTCAGACAGAAAAACACTCGTGTCTATTTTGCTAGAAAAACAGAAGCATTTACAAGTCAAAATATTTTTCATCAGATATTAAACATTCCATATAAAGGTCCAGTTTAGAGACACAAACCATTAGGATCTCCCTATAGATAAATAATGATTTTAAATAAACCCCAGCCCTAACCCCCAGGACAAAGCCCAGATCACACTCACGATATGCTGTTGCAGAATCTCTTTCCTTCTGGTCTGTGCTGAGAAACATGGTGAGGGCAGAATATGGTACTTGGAATAACTATGCAAAGAAAGAACATCACTTAGGAAATTGTCATTGTAAATGCTATATTCCTTTGATATCCAGGAAAATGGTTTAATGAGACCTTGGAATCCACTGATTTAGAACACTGGGATTTTTAGCACAAAGTTCTTGCCTTTTCTTCCTGACTTGTGAAACATATAAAAGGGAAAAAAAAATTACCTTTCATAATACAAATAAAAAATAATACATTACCAAGAGGCTTTACTTTAATGCTGTGCTCCTTCACCTCCCTTGGGAAAACATCCTTCTTAGCTAGGCTATAAAGCATCTAGTTTTCTTTGCACTAGGAAACTATAATGTTCCTAGCTTGATCTAACTGACAGAAAGCAAAGCCATAATGAAGACAATACTATTTCCCACTTTATTCAAGAGAGGAGACTGTAAAAATCCCCAACATATTTCATAGAACTGTCTCACTTTGTAATCCCAGAAGATAATTGTGAAAACTGCTTCGTCCTCAGCACCAATTTGCTACACACTCCTTCACTGGAGTTAAGAACAGGTAGAAACACCCAAGTAGATGGGGAGTGTTGCTCATTTGTTTTTACAGCACTGTCTAGCAGGTAATTGACACGTGGCTGTGAAATCTTGGTAGAATCACAGAATTGTCAGAGTTGGAAGGGAATTCTAGAGATCATCTAGTCCAACCCCTCTGCTGAAGCAGAATCCCCTAGAGCACATTACTCAGGACTGCAGGTGGGTCTTGAATGTCTCCAGAGAAGGAGACATTCACAGCCTCCCTGGGCCAAACAATGCACTGCTAATATTCATTGCAGTGCTGGGTAAATGAGCCTCACTTTTACTGCAGGAAAGGCCTTATCTCTAGTAGCACTTAATAGAAAATAACTGTTGAACATTACAGGCTTGACATTTTGGATGGTCATTATGTGGGTGGGATCCTGTCCCCATAGAGCTGAACTATAATAAAATTCACTTCTAAATCTTGGAACATCATACAGGCCAAACCCTCAGACAAGAAGTGGGATATGAACCTGCTTGAACAGCTGAGTTCTCTGTGGTGTTTCCACCACCACAGAGATCTGTTATAGCCAGGCAAACTATGTCCCACTACACTATCTGCATTCTATTCTGTTCACACAAAATACATTTCTGTTCACCTCCATTTAACATGGCCAGTGTATACGTTTCCAGAGCTGTGCCATGGAAAACCTGTTTTTCCTTCAAAAGAGAGGGGGAAGAGAATTCTTTTAATCCATTATTAATGTCTTCTGGGCCACCTTTCTACAGGGGAAAAAAAGGGCCCAGGGAAACATTCTAGTTTAACACAGGAATACAAAATTCCCAGGTCCAACAGATCTGTAAAAAGGAGAAAAGCCAAACAGAAAATGCAACGTTTTCAATGTCTGGGAGCCACTTTTTCAAAACAAGATCCAGTGAAATTCAATCAGCCAGGATACACCCCACAAAATCCTTGTGCTCAAACTCTTCTATCAAGGCACAAACATCATGATGACTACTAGCAGTACTATTTCAGCTCTGGTACCCTGACTTCTCTTGGCCTTCTAGCTTGAGTCAAAACACACAGAACTAGAGCCACAGATGTATTTGGTCTCCTTGAGCACTGCCAGTGAAAGTGACTGGAGGTAATCTGCCTGAATTAGCAGGTCAGTTGCCAGAGAAAGCATTGGAAGAAACCATCAATCAGCAGAGGGTTTGATAACAGGAGATCTGCCTACCCCTAAACTCACTAGAAGTTGAAACAAATGTAATGTTTTGGTAAATTTCAGTTTACTAAATCTGAATGCATTAACATGGACAGAAAGCAAGCAAGTTAGTGCTGAGAACATCACAATCTTCAGTCTACTTACTGTGGTCAGAGCTTGGAAAAGGCAGTAGAAAATCAGGTACCATGCAACTCTTCCCAATACAAAAGGAGGCAGGTACCACATAAAAAAATAGGACACTACTGTGAAGGGTGTACATGCCAGCATCCTGCAAAGAAGATAACACATGTCAACAAACTCAGTGTAATGATAGCAAAGCACTTTGCATTTTCCTGCTAATAATCAATATAAGGCATTTTATGTGCAGTTTTTCTAGCTACAATAATGTCATGTTCTTAAGTATTAAATGTTAGTGTGTAATAAATACACAGATTAATATAAAATGTGTACAAGTATTTCCATAAAATGGAAAAAATAGCAAACCTGAAGGAAAAGAGCTGTACTTTATACCCCACTCTGAACAGACATGCACTGTAACAGCATCCCTATACTGCCATTCCTCAGTATGTCTCAGACTACACGTTTATTAAAAAGAACCACTGAAATCTAAGCTCTATTGTCATATGTCCTTGCACACTTAAGCAATTTCTGATGATGAGCTGACTCATTACCAAGGATTCTTTTTTCCAATCTGCATGCCTTCAGTTTTCCTCTCAGCTTAGCCTCTTCATTGCTACCTCAAGCAAGTGCAAATATGTTGATATAATTAAAAATGCTGTAAATAGCATAAAAGATAGTGGATAGCCTACTGCAAAAGCTCCTACAGTTTGTATATACTTGTGTATGTGATAATTTGCTCCATTTAACAGCAAAACTCCTTATCAATTCAAATACAAAAGAATCATCTCCTGGTGAGGAAGGTGGCTTAAAAAAAGAACCACAGAAACTTAAATTCCAAGCATTGTCAGTAACCAGGAACTAATTACATTAGTCTAAAAATAATTTCAGGCAAACAACACTTATCAAACTCCATGATACGGAAGACATGGTCAGATGCTATTATTTTTTAAAAGTCTGAGCACCAACAGCATCAGGGCTCTCCTGTATTATTGTAAAACAGACATTAAACAATGTAATTAGATGACCAAGATCCCAAAAAAAATATATCCAAACACATAAAAGAGAAAACAGATTAATCCCCTCACAACAGCACTACTGACATTGGGGGTCAGCTGATTATTTTTCAGTCGTGAACTGGAAACCTAGAATACAAAAGAGTAATGTGGGTAAATAGTAAAACAATGGCTTTCCCACAGTCCTCTTTGGGATGTTCAGCACCACCAGGAGCTGAGCATTTACAAGGGAAGTGCCAGGTTCTGGTACTCTCTGTCCCTCTGGTCCCCAGGCCATAGTTCATCCACAGCTGCTCAGCAACAGGAATGGAAAACACAAATAAGGGAAAATCCTAACACATCTCAGGGAATGTACCCTCCTCACCAAAAGTGTGAGCTGTTCCAGACTGGTATCCAGACAGGGTCATGACAGTTAAATATTTTCAGAGCAAATTTTTCATACAGCTTTTCAGCAATAACCCTCTTAGTATTCTTTCCCCCTTTTTTTCCCCATCCTCTTTCCACATTTTCTTTTCCTCATTAATGTCAATGAGTTTTCAGAGCCTTGCTGAAGCTGCTGAATATCTGATTTTCTACTCTAACCTCCTTTAACAAAATGAGCAGATTTGTGTATTTCAAGTCAATGTCTGCTTATGCTTTTTAAACATGTTACATAAGAGAGATCAAGAGTGATTTATGATTTCTTATTATATTGAGCAGAGCATTAAGCTATAGCTAAATGTTCATCTTCTTTACTAATGTTCTTGCTCTGCTGGCAGGCTTTTCTGGCTGAGACAATTCCATTGCTTGAGACTTGAGAAGTCAGAATAATTTCAATACACTGAAGTATTTGTAAGCTAATGGAAGACCTCTTTTTAAATTTTTTTTGCTTTGTATACACATGGTTTGACCTCCAAAGTGCAGGAACAAAATTACCGTGAACAAAATTGCCACCACCAAAAAAACCAGACTAAATCCTCTGGGAAGAAAGCAACTTTTTGACAAACACTAAAGGTTGGGTTAGATAAGCACTTTTCCTGTAAGAAATGCCAGTTGTACAACAGTTGGTTTACAGTGCAAAGGGCTGATAAGTTCATATTTGTGCTAGGATGGGAGCTATTCTAACATCAATTTAATGCTAACACTGAACAATGTATTTGCAGTATTTTCAGATAATAATATTAATAAAAAAGGCATCAGAATACAACTAATGCCATTTGTATTAAAATGTCATTATTTTCTTTCTTAATAACTTTGTTACTCAGTTAATCCACTGCTCATTAAAAAGCACTCCTTTTACCTGGTCACACACCAAGTCCTGAAAAGAGCAAGAGCAGCAAGCTCCTCTTCTCCCATGGGGCTCTTAAGAAAAAGCTTAACTCTGACCTGAACACTTCCAACATGTACTTGCCTTCTGTTCTTTGTCAGGTATAAGCTGCCCATAGACAAGTTTCTGTAGCCCTAAAACCACATGACAGTAAGAGAAGCACCAGCTAAAAAAATTGGCTTATTTTCCATGAAAATTCAGCTTCTTTGCTCAGGATACCACATTTACTCTTAGATTTTTGTTGTCAGTCATGTTTTCGGGTTATATTAATTGAAAATGTCTTACAATACTTCCTTACAATGCACAGATGAGCAATAATGACTCCCTATTTCACAAACCCCTCAGTCTCCCCTTGACTTCCAAAATGCTAAAAACCCCCCAAATAAATGCCCTGTGGCACAGATGAGCTTGGGTTGTTCTAACAAGGGCCACTCTTTTCCAGCTTTCTTGCTTCACATCTCTCAGCTTCCTTCCTATATGAGTAACATTCATTCTTCTCTCCTTACACCACATGAACAGCACATGGACAAGTGTCCTGTCTAGAGTGCCTACAAGAGATAAGTGTGTGACTGTGAAACATCACTCGGTCCCTTTAGGACTGCTTATCAACCTCTGACAGCACCTCATTCCACTATAAAAGTCATGGTGATTTTTTAATTCAGTATTTTGATTATGGGGACTAAAGAGAAGCAGGACCAGGATGACTGCTGTAAGGAAGAATGTCAGAAGGTGTCAGGGCAGTGCTGGTTGCTGGGCCTTTTGATGCTGGGGTGTCACATCTGTTCCCCATGGATGCACTTATCCTTGACTGAATCAAAAGGCCTAGAGAAAGAAAGTTAATGGAGCTCCTGGGAGGCTCATGTGAGAAGGGAAGGCACACTAGGACAAGTAGAAACAAGTTCCAACTTTGGGAAGAAGCAGAGCCAAGCTAAAGGAATCTAGACAAAGATGAAAATTCAACCACAGATTCAAGAAAGTTTTAGATGTGAGATTCCAGTTTTGTTAAGAACACACTGTTCTTGGCTTTAGTTGTTTGTGTCTCCAGTGGAAGAAAATCTCCTCAATGTTCTCATGAGTGAAGAGATGAAAGGGAAACAGATGACATGACAATTTTTCTTTCTGTTTTCATATATGTAGAATTAATACAACCACTGTTGTCTGGGGAACAGGAAAAGAAAAAACAGCCTAACTCAATGAGATGAGTGTATCATCACAACACACAAAATATTCCTGTATGTATGCAAACACATGTACATAGTTTTGCTTACCAAGGCATGAGTCGGCCAATTTTTGTCCATCTGCTTTTGCTAATGAAAAAACCAGCAACAGGATCAGTAACTGCACCTGAGGCTTTGCCAACAAACAGCACCAAAGAGGCATGAAACGGAGTAATCTGGAAGTACAGACACAATAGCGTAAACAAGAGCCATTGTCTCAATACAATGAAACAGCATAAAGCAACTTTCCAGAAAAAACCTCAGTGTTTTAAAGAATAATGATAGTTCATTTGCAAAACATGTCTGCTACTGTCATAGAAATTACTATTGGTTATTTGTAGCAAACAAGTGAAACACTGAGATAGGCACCATGCAAGAAGGAATTAGAGGAGGAGAGTGCAAGGAAGGAGAGATTACAAACGTGTTTAGAACTAGGAAAATGAGTCAGGCAGTCAAACAGCAGACTAAAGTCCTTATGTTAGTCATAAAATCTGACATAGCCCCTTTAATTATCCCCTCACTTTGTTTCCCACACAGCCCCATTTCCCTCCATCTCTATCTTGACCTTTTTAGGAAAAAAGCAGAGGGAGCTGTTCATATGCATTCATGATTTTTCATCTCCCCAGATTACCCAGGAGGCTGCCAGCTGGTGGCAGGAGGCTGTGGAAGAGGTTGCAGCACAGCAGGTTTTATCCACTCGGAACTGAACTGTGACAACTCAACTGCATAAGGCACATCTGTTCAAATCAAAGTTGCCAGCACACGTCCAACAAATCTCACTTGGAAAAACATGTTCATGGATCACATAAGAATAAAATGAGCCAGGAGGGACATTATCACTCTCTACAACTGTCTGAAGGGAGATTGCAGTCAGGTGAGGGTCGGGCTCTTCTCCCAGGCAACTGGTGACAGGACTAGAGAGCATGGCCTGAAGCTGCTCCAGGGGAGGTTTAGGTTGGATATTAGGAAGCACTTCCTCACAGAGAGGGTAATTAGACATTGGAATGGGCTGCCCAGGGAAGTGGTGGAGGCACCGTCCCTGGAGGTGTTCAAGGCAAGGCTGGATGTGGCACTTAGTGCCATGGTCTGGAGATGTGGTGGTGTTGGTCACAGGCTGGGCTTGATGATCTTAAAGTTCTCTTCCAGCCTTGGTGATTCTGTGACCCTGTGAATTCCTATCACACAATGGTTTAACAGGTGGGTTCTCTTCCAAGTGCTCAGCCCATGCCACTGGAACTACACACCTGAAAAAAATAATTGAAATCATGTACACCTGAACGTTCCCCAAATCAGTTCTCAGGAAAGCCTACTGAAACAGCCTATGTGGCTCAAAAAATGACAGCAGAAAAAAACCTTAATCTGTGTGCTTCTTCAAGCTGTCTGTGCTCCAGTATGGCAGGAAGCCTGGCAAATGCAGCTGATGGAACACCAACCTTGAGACAGTGTCCCCTGCTTTTCTGTGGAGTTTATTGCCTCCTAGGCAGCAGGGCTTCCAGCTGGTGCAGGCCCCCTGCCTTCAGGATTTGCTGCAGGTATTCCCTCAGAGGTGAATGAAAGAAAGAAGCAATAACCTTTGAATGTCCCAGATGACCTTTGTAAAAGGCAGGTGCTATTCACTTTTGTAATCACACCTGTTAAATTTCAGCCCAAATGAGGTGAAATTGCAGCTGCACCCAATCTTCAGCTCCAAGATAAATACTTCAGCCTAGAAAACTTACAAGTAGGGAAGGACTGGGAACAGAACAGGGAACAACAGTGGCTTGCCAAGTGTTCTGTTGCTGTACAGTAGGATAAGGCTGGGATGAGCACCAGGCTGTGTCCCACAGTAGTTTGCTGATGTTCACCTCACCCACCTTTGCTTATTTGTGGCTACCCCAGCCAGGGTGGCAAGTAGTTCATCAACCCTGAGTCAGACTTGCCATGGGGGCTGCTCTGGAAGTGCTCACAAGTCACAACTGCTTCTCAAGAGACAAGTCAGCCAAAACAAGATCAAACTAGCAGTCAGAAAGATACAGGGGTTGAAATCCTGTGGTTATGAGGGACAGAGGGACAGAGAGCTTCAAATTAGGTGGGTTTTGCATTGGTGCTTTGTTCAGATAGTTGAATAGACAGAAGTGGACACTAGATAAGCAGAAGTGGAAGGAAGCCTTGAGGAAAATTAAAAGCTCTTTTATGTTAGGAGTGGAGCCTGCATAGTCACCCTGTCTTCATCATCAGTATGGGTTTATACATCTCTTGGCTGCATTTTCTTAGCCCTTAATTGTGGCCAGTGTCTGTCAGCACCAATGTCAGAGACTTTTCAGTGTTAATAAAATAAAAGATAAAATATGCTAAATTCATCTTAAAAGGCATAAAGACCAGAATCCTACAATAAAATAAAAGATAAAATATGCTAAATTCACCCATCTCAAAAGGCATAAAGACCAGAATCCTATTAACAGAGGTTTTGGTGTTTTCTGGAATTTGACTCCAGGATCCTGTGTGGTTTAGAATTACGTTTATATTTCTGTAGTTTACATTTATATTACTGTAGTTTATACAAGTAATTTAGGTGGAACAAGGAATTCAAATGGAAAAACTGTAAGCTACATAAAGTGCATAAAAATGTGATTTTCTTAGAAAGGACACTGAGTGTGCATGAAAGATTATACCCAGTGAGTTTTACTCTAAGTGGGCAAGAATTAAATCCATGCAGTGACTATAAAATTACATGCTCTGTGTAGAAAAAAACCCATATGATCTCAGAGCTGTTTATCAGGCCTTGAATTAAATCCTGTCCCTGCAGAATTACTTCAGAGAACAGACTAAACCATCAAGGAACAAATATTTAAGCCCCTCAAATAAATTACACCTCAGCATCTGATATCAGATATTTATAGGACAATTATAAACTAAATCTTTTGGACATCTCCACTCCCCAGCCCCAGTATCCCCTCTTTCTACATCTTAAACAGCAAATGGATAATGGTGTCTGATCCAGAACCTCCTGATCTTTTCAGGAAATAAAAACAGTCATCAGTGCTGAAAGCCACTCATGTAGTTCCAGCTAGAGCTGTTCTCACAGTCCCTGGAGTTTGGCCTCATCTCCCTAAATTCCTTTTTTTCTGTGTGATATTTTATCTGTACCACCTAGTTACCACACAGACATACAAGAAAATCCAAAACAATAAAAAATGCTTATGGATTTATTTTCTTTGTTTCTCTGCTGTCCTGAAATCCAGCTGGAGCAGCTGAAAGTCAAATGAATGGGATGATGACTCCTACTGCTTTGATTTAGCAGGTCTGCTTCTGCACCAGAAAGCCACAGATTGGAAGCAAAGAACATTCAGGAAGGATAACTCAGCTTTCTTCACAAAAAAACCCCCACAACATTTCCAGAACATTTTATGCAGTTTCCAGGATGCTAAACAGCTAGAGGCAATGATAACAAGACAATAAAAAAAACTTCATCAGCTAATTCACCTTTTATCATTCCAGGGACACTGTTGACCACATGAAAGCTGAGGTAAGTCTACAGTCCATAAAGGTGTCTTGTGCTACTTACATGGGCTATATCTAGCAGGTAGATCTGCAGAAAGAAAGCAGCAGCACTCCCTGCCACTTGGTTTGGGGCACCTCCTATTGCATAGCATAATTTGCTGCAGATGGAGAGTCTGTTTTCCTGTCAAGATGAAGCAGAACCAATAATGAGAAAAACAAGGCACACAAGTTAAAAGCTACTGAAGTCCTAAGGTTGAAGTCTAAGGTGAACACCAAACTCAGGTCTTCACAACTATTCCACTAAAAAATCCATATGCCCTCCACCCCTATCATCACCATTGATTTTTAATTATTTTGTTCCTTAATTCAGCCCCTAAAAGCAGTGTTCCTCTAAGAGAATCTAGGCTTACCCACCTGCTTCTCTCAAGCTGTTAAAAAGGAACAAATCACAAACAAGCAAGAAGTAAAGAAGTGAACATGCTGGTTTCACTATTTTCATAGCATAGTTTGTCTTTGAATGCTTAGTTCAGGTTTTTTAAAGGTTGAAAACCTTCTTTTAAAAAATAAAAATAATCCTATATTACTCTTTCAGACCATTATCATTGACATCTATACTCATACAATACTAATCAGACAACATTCATAGAAAGAAAGTTCCACAATCAAATGCAGATCAAATAGATCCCAAATATTTCTGCTGTTTCTTTCTTCTTTATTACAAAATATTGATGTGATCCTGGCAAAATCACTTGACTTTGTA
>NW_009954102.1:5036776-5039413 GCF_000747805.2 Chaetura pelagica | reverse complement strand
GGCTGCCCAGGGAGGTGGTTGAGTCACCATCCCTGGATGTATTAAAGGGTCGTTTGGATGTGGTGCTGGTGGAGATGGTTTAAGGGAGAACTTTGTAGAGTAGGGATGATGGTTGGACTCTGATCCCAAGGGTCTTTTCCAACCTGAACAGTTCTATGATTCTATGGCCTTTAAAGATCATCCATAGGCAAGGACTTCTTTTCATTAGTTTAGGTTGCTCCAAGTCCTGTCCAACCTGACCTTGAACAGTTCCAATGATGGAGCATCCATAACTTCTCTGGGCAGCCTGTTCTAGCATGTCACCATCCTCAGTGAAAAATTTCTTCCTTAAGTCCTTATTTCAGATTAAAGCCATTGCCTCTTGCCATTTCAACAGCTAAGGCAAAGATAATACAGAAAAAGTAAATGCCTCTATGGGATAAATGATTCCAAAATATGTTTATGACACAAAGATTTTTAACTTAGTCAGAATTGGTCTATTTTGAGTGGTACTGGAAACAGTCAAAGATCTAAACTTACAGGCTGTAGGCAGTACTCCTGTCCTCATATCAGTTTCGTGGTTAGAAAATTTGCAATTTTAATACAAATTTAATTTAAAAAAAATTACAATTTTGATTTTTTAAAAATCTGACTGTCATTCCACACATCCTCAGGATGCTGCTCAACTACTTCTGAACCACACTCTCAAATCAACCAGTTGACACTTTTGTCATAGCAGTAGTTAAGGTCTCACAAAATGTTGTCTATAATAAAACAAGCTGTCAGATAGGCACAGCACACAGAGATGCTCTGTTTGCTCAGCTACAGAAATGCAGGGAATCAGCAGTTGATGAACTTCCTGGAACTGAGGCTACATCCTAATCAGTGTTCAATACCTGTTTGAGCCTAATTACTCATGGAACTCATTCATATGTTAAGCCATGACACACCACAGCAGTTCTACCTGCAGGAGACAGGTACCATGCAAGGAACTGCCACTGCTCTCACTGCAGATCTGCTGCTTGGTAGTTTCACTGAGTGCTGCTGAGAAATCATCATTCAGACTCTACAATCTGTTGTCTCTTTCTGAAAGAAGCACACCATGATTTTGACTCTCTGCACTGAAGTCATATGGTAATCACCACATTTTCCACCTCAGGATCCTGTGAGACCGTGGTAAAAAATGAAAGTGGGTCTCTGCACCAGTAAAGCTGAAAGATTTCCTTCTAACTTCTGGGCTTACAGTAGAAAAGATACATGTGGCAGCTGCCCATTGCAGGAACTAGAGCAGTAAGTCCCACAGCCTTGGTTTGGTTTATAAATAATTGCTAATAAATTACACCAGAAACTGTCCTGAGAAGGTTAACATTGCTCTTGTGCAGAGCAGTGTGACCAGCAGCAGGGCATGAGCAACTAAAAGGGTTTTTCTCTGAAAGTTGGATTTCCCTGCTGCATCTCTGCCTCCAGCAGCAGAAACTGCTTGGTTTCTGTGCAATCCACTGAAAGCTTTTTCACCTGTGCAAGTTTGTTGGTAAGCTTCAAGTACTCCCAAAATTCACTAGAGACCTGTGTAGGCAGTGGGCAAATAAGGAACAAAATACAAAGCATTTACAACTAAAATTTTGTTTCGAGATCCCTGTGGGGTTGTTGAATGTCAACATCAAATTGCTTCTACCAGCTTTAGAAGAAAGGTGAAAGCATTGGGTGGAAGACAAGAGGAAGGAAGGTCAAATGAAATTATACTCTTTTATTTTTGTTCTCAGATTAACTTCACAATTCTGTACTTACACATGCCCCTGTCATATCAAAGTTTATTTGTTTAAGGGTATACCAAGTAAGCATAATAGAAGAGAGATTTGATTTTGCTCCTTAAATAGAACAAGTTCAAACATTGTTATAGAAAATTAATGCATCTCATACACTGTAGTCCCTTCATTTTCAATTCTCTTTTAAGTTAAAACCATATTTTCATTGCTTGTACATTTTCCCTTCTCCAACAGAACAAAAATTGAATATGCTTAATAACAGATCATCTTATTTCTAAAGAAAGCCTTAAAGCACACTGGAAACAACTCTGAAACTTCGTGCTGATGTTGCATGATCATTATGGGCACAGGCAGCAGCCACATTCTGTCCTGTCCTTTATCAGTCGAGTCCAGAACTGAACCAACAAGTAATTCAAAAGCAGCAAGAAGAGGGAGCAAAACCTGTGACTGGAAGATAAGTGCTAGTCCAGGTTTATCTGAGAAACAATGAGAATGTAGCTAACGAGGAGCAGCTTTTGAGTCGGGATGTGTAATGAACACTGGTAACGTTCCTGCTCTGAGAGTGACCACAGAGCTGCCTCTCAAAAGGAGGAGGGCAGCCACCGGAGGCATCCCAGGTCCCTCCTGCCGAGGGGACCTGAGGACTGTTGTCAGGTGTCTCAGAGACATCAGCCCACCCCTAACGAAGGCAGTAACAAGAGCAGGGCTGGGGTGCAGATGCCCAGGAGCACGTAACCAAGCAGGATACAGCGGTGCTTTCCCAGGATACTCTTCCATCTGCCGGTAACGTCGAGCCCAAGGGCTCTGCGAGCCGAAGATGTGCATTGCTGCTCAAAACCTTCACATCCCTGCTTTCTGAACGCAGCAATTCAAGCCCCGCGGCCGCAGTGCC
>NW_009954102.1:5014729-5035511 GCF_000747805.2 Chaetura pelagica | reverse complement strand
ATTTATTCCCTGCCAGAGGAGTCCTCTCCCCGCCTCGGGCGACCCAGCCGAGTGGGTCGGTCCCCCCCGCAGGCGGCGGGAGCAGCCCCGCACCCTGCGTCCCGCCACTGCCGCTTCCACCGCGGGAAGGAGCCCCTGTTCCCCGCGGGGCTGCCGCGGGAGCCGGCCCCGGGGTAAAACCCGGCTGTGCCCCGCTAGGACCCGCTGAATGAAGGGAAACTCGGTCCCCTCGGAGGCGCCGCTGCTCTCGCCTCGCCCCGCTCAACGTCGGTGAAGGTTTCTGCTGCTGTTTTAATCTGAAGTCTAGAAATACCAGCTCTGTCCTTTGAAGAGATGTGTTTTCTGGTTTATGTTACTTGGATAGCCACGCCAGCCAGCGGTGCTGCCATGAGAGGACACAGCAAGGGTAGGGACGCAGGAAGCATGTTGCACAAGAGCTGCTGCTGCCCTCCGAGGCCCTGGAGATGACACCGCTACTGAGGCAGTACAAACTGAGGGAAATGATCTCGCTCAGCATCAGAGGAAAGAAACACAAAGAAAGTATTGCATTCTGAAGTAAGAATTCTTTCAACAGTGAGACAACCTGAGAGAAGAGGGTTTAAATACTTGTCGGGAAGCACAGGACTCAGATCTGCTCCTCTTGGGACGATCATGACTGATCTATGTTCACCTGGCTTCCCAGCTTGACTGATTCAAGGAGCTCTGTGACTGAGAGGGTCCCACTGCAAACTGTGTCACAAAGTACTGATGAGCAAGTCCTGTGCAACCTCATTTGACAAGAGTAATTACAGCAAATGTGCAAAATTCTGAAAGAACAAGGCATTAAAAAAATAATCTTAAAAACACTTTGAATGCAAAACTGAAATTGTGGCCATAACAGGCCTTTTTGAAAACACTCTGAAGCTTTTAGGCTCAATGGGGTCCCCTAAAGGCTGAGGCCAGGTGGGCTTCAAAACAGAAGCAGTGCCCAGTCCCTTAGCCCCAGTACATAATTTGTTCTAAAATACCAAGCTAGGTACAGGGTATGCAGATAACATACAAATTCAATGTTTGGCTCTTCATCTTCTCTGCACTCCAATTCTCATAACATGTTAAATCTTTGTTAGCTGCACTTGCATGTTTCTTCACAAAGGTAAAAAATACAGAAAACATTTATTTGTTCTTTCTATGCTACTTCAATTTTGCTATAAGTTGTGCTAACGCACAGGCCTGTGAAGAAACAATTAATGACTGACAGCATTTGTGTGTTTCACAAACTCAAGCATTGGCGAAGCTAGTTTTAGTGTTGCTTGACCAATGAACAATAGATCTCTACAGTGCTGAGCAAGGAATTAGGCTGTTCAGACACTGCAGGTAGCTTCATCAGTCTTTATAAAATGGACCAAACCCAATTAGATTTAGGAAAGCCCTGTATTAATTCCAAAGGTTTTCCCCAAATTAGGAAATAAATCATCCAATCACAGTTTGCTGCCTTTTTATAGGCTTAGTGAGTCAGTATCACTCTTGACATTTTAAAGATTTGCTCTCCTTTTGTAAATAAGGTCATGAGTGTGTATTTGCAGCTTGAAAGTGTCAAGAGCACCAAAGCTGTAGCCAGAAATAGCAGATTTCAGTAAACCACAAGCTATCCAGTCTCTTTAAATACTGGTAGCCAACATGAACCAACACAGAAATAACAAATACTTCCTGCTCCTTTCCAAAACCTTTTGTCCTTTTGATAATGAGCAAAACTTACCTACCTTAAAATTTTATCTCACTTTCCCCTTCAATTTCCCTCAGTCTTACACTAATTTTTCCCTTGAATTTCCATGTTGCAAATGCAGGAATAGTATATGGCTACTTTGACATTTGATGCAGGTTTTAGATAAGAACAATTGAGTTTACAATCAACCATGTGTGGTTTCCTAGACTTAGCTTTACATTAAGACAAATTCAAAAGCACTGATTAATAAACTTCACTGTTCAAGAAGCTCTTGAGGTTTGGATCTGCATCTGCAGGTGATTTGCCTCTTCATTTTTACTAGTGGATTTGTCTGCAGATTTCTTCCTACTACTGAAGATCTGGTGGGCTTTTCGTATAGCAGAGAAGTGAGCAAGGAAAATTTAGTTTCGTTATTCACTATGTAAACCTGAATGACAAAGTAGCACATCACGTTTACAGCACTGAACAGTTAACTATATAGTTTTCAGAGATTTGCTTTCTGAATATACTGAATTACTATTTGTGCAGCTGACCTTCATTTCACTGTCCTCAAACATACCAGGAGACATGCTGAAGCAAAATAGTTATTCATCCTTGGGAATGAAGTACGATAATCCCTAGTTTGAAGTAACACAACTTTTAGATGGAATTCAAGTCACTCCAATTAAGTCATTTTCTATTTAGGACAAAACTAGGAAATCCCAAACCCATTTTTTCTTTTAACCATGCCAAAGTACAGCTGCAACAAGATTCCATTTGTGTAGGTAGCACAAACTAGTCAGCACTCACTGAAGGCCCCAGGATAAGTTTCTCCTGGAGACTCTAGTTCTATGCACAAACTCACATGCTGCTTAGAAAATAGTAGAAAATATTTAGTCTTTATGTTGATTTCTCCTTTAACAAAATGTGGAATAGTTGGCTACAAATTGCATGCCTCAAGTAAGTGAACAGCAAAGTAAAAGATCTGGATGGAAATGGAGGAAGAAACTTCAGTTTTCAAATCAGGGTTTTGAACATCTTTGAAACTTGGCCACATGCAATTAGTGTCTCAATGAGCTAGCAAGGTCAGGACAGAGTCAGACACATAGTACACAAATAACTGTGTCCCTCTAAGCCCCTATTCCTGTACTGTAACTTCCAGAAAAGCTGAAGTTTGTGTGACAAGGCTAACAGTGGATGTCTATCCTAACGACCTAGGTAGTTTAACATCACTATGTAAGATAACTGTAGCAGCACTCAAGAGGCAGAAACCACTTCAACCATTGGTAGTATCATTCTTTCAGAGCTTTCTGAGGCACTTTACATGCAGCATGCACCAGACTACCTCATTTTCATCTTCTCACACACACACACCTCCACCATGTGAAGACTAGATAGAATGCTGCACTGCAGATTGTGAAAAAAGTTAAATTTTGAACATACTGATATTGCAGACTTTCAAGTTAGAGTTCAAATCTGAGCTTCCCTGCATCATCTGTTGCCTAAAAGTTACTGTGATAAGAATGCAACCTGCAGCATCTTACACTGAAATGTAAGTAAACCCAATCAGTCCAGCTTCACTCTCACCTAAAGTGCAAAAATAAATACTAGTTTACCTTAAAAGGTACTATCAGTAGTAATTAAGTCTCAGAGAACTGTTCCATGTAAATACACTCATCAAAGAACTGAACTTCCTAGCTAAGGGAATTCTAAGGATGACCTGTTGCGCAGTTACCTCTGATACATTCTACAGCCAGGGTCTGACCACCAAATTTAGTTGAAGAATTGTATTACAGCAGATTATAGCACAGCACACATTTTGCTCTCTAAGAGCACAGTACGTGAGGATGAGAGTGCATCCTGGTATTGCTGGTTACATTTTTGGTTTTGTCTAGTTCCATCTGTATGTAGTTTTTGACCAGTGAAAGCTAATTCGATCTTGTACTTTTCATGGTGTTTTTTTTCTCATTCTTGAACTGTCCATTAGGTGTAGCAACAGTTTCATAGGCATTGTCAGGTGCTTTTTCCACTAAGGGTCTGAAAGGTTCAGTTGTTTTCTGAAGTCTCTGAACAATAACAGCATTTTGCAACTTTGCTTCCTCTACTGTGAGTGTCTCATCTTGCAGCTCTTGAAACGGCAGAGAAGTAGTCAGTGTGAATGGAACACTTCCCTCTGATCCTTGATACTTGGTTATGAAGTCTCTTACATGGCTTATTCTGAGAAGGAAAAAAAAAAGAAAAAGGAAATTCAGCATTAAAGCACTCCAATGCCAACAAAGACCATATGCACAACACACAGAGCCACCACAAGAAGAGAATGAGACACCCACTTGCTGTAACAGGTAACAGCTGATGGCATAGAAATGGAGGGATATATATGGGGTGGTAACCTGAAGTGCCAGATCCACCTGGGAGGCAAGGACCCAGGTTTGCATGCTTAGAGAGCAGGCCAAAGGGAAAAAAGATGAGTATCTTATTCTGAGCACTCAAATGCTTCACTATGCCTCAGATGGTAGCTACACAAGACTACCATTTCTTAACCAGCTGGTGGAGCTCTTATCTGAGGTTCCATAGCCAAGAGCTAGAATAAAGATGTCTCCCGTTTTTGGTACATATAGCAGAACCACAATAATAATAAAGAAAAAGAGTTACAAAAATTTTCTGGATAGCTTATAAATTAACTAGGTCTAAGTACAATCTCTTTCTATGAAAGCAGGTGCAACAGTGAATTCATTACAGATTCAAGCTGCACCCTAAGGTGTGAAGAACCTTGCAACAAGTGTGCAAGACTAGTTTTTCTCTAGAAGAATCCAATTTGAGCAAAGTAATTAGGAAATCAAGATAACAGGATACATCTATACCAGTAAGATAAACATAGTGTCAATGCCCATTCTCTGATCCCAAGGCCATCTGGTAGAGTGGCTATGGGCAAACTATTAAATTTATTCTTCCTCTCCCTCAAGTACAGGGTGGCTCATGGCATTGGCCTCCTGGGGACAGTCTGTAACCTGAGCTAACTTCTGAACCAAGCCTAGATACTGTGTGAAAAAATCCCAGCTGACTTGGGGGAAAGCCATCCTGACAGATTAGCAGCAGAGATGACCAAATTTCCACGCCTTAGCTGTACTTGTTTAGACAGATATAGCCAGCATCTTAATTCCTCTGCACACAAGCCTCAATTAAGAGACAGTGCTTAAGTCTCATAAGCCTAGAGCATGAAGAACCTCAAGCAGGAATAAAATTTTGTTTGGACATTTACAGGTATAGATATATGCATTATAGCTAAGTTCCTTGGATCCCAAGAACAACTCAGACAATTAGCTGTCAGCAATCTGCTTTTGGATGAACAAGTTCCTTTCTAGGCTTCATACTCAATGCTCCAGGGTCACCTTAGCTTAGGAACTGCCCAAGATGGGACACAACTTGATTCAAGACACAATTGTGTGTGTTATTCCTACAGCACTGCTGTGCTAGCTGCTTCACTCTCATGTCTCCTCGATTCCCTGCACTCCAGTATTACAAGGCTACCTGCACTTCTGCTCCAGTGCTGTAACTGCAATCTTACATCAGTAATCAAGTCGTATCTAAAGTAGCAGCTACCATGGCACATACACATTCTATCTGATTACTTTTGTCCCTTTTGCAATTTACACAGGCACTGCAATAGGTATGCTCCAGGTTATTTACTTAAGAGTTTAATAACAAACAGTTGACTGTTTTCTGCTCCTCTGCTGAAAGCAGTGCTATACATGTAATCATATGGCTTAAGGATATGTACTCTAAAAGGATTTCCACCTGTTTCTTACTAGGTTATACATAAATACTGTATGCAGCACAAACATGCTAGACTTGTGACAAGAAGATACATGATGATGGAACATCTATTGCAAACTACTTAAAAAAGAGTATCCTATCAGTAAGGCTGAAAAGTTCTGCTTATCTGACTTTATTTCCCCCCTCAAAAACACTTAGCAGCTCTTCAGACTGCTATTTACCATGAAGACAAAAAGCTTCTAAACATACCCAACTGTGCTAAAACTGGAATAAGATAGTAAGCCTCCCAACTAAGTTTTTATAATTAAAATAGCAATTCACCCATCAGCAATATATAGCAACAGCGTTCCAGTTCACACCACAGGCCACTAACAGTAATAACTTAGTATTTTTTTTCTTTAAAAGGTAGTCATTAACCTTCAACTGCTGAGCTTTTCTTCTCACCAGTCACAAAGACATACACAGGTTATCCTGACAGCAGCCTGGGTCATATTAAATCTATGATCACTTTAAATTGCTTCACAGATAAACACAGGCAACATATCCTGTGTTTAGTACTGGAGTAATTACTGAAATCACAAATCTGAGAAAATTCTCTACAGACAGTAGTTCTACAATGTAATGTTAAACAGTTAATCCTAGTTTCACAAATCTCTTGTGTACATATGCTGCCCTGACACCTTCTGACATTATCCTCATTTATAAGCCTCTTTGGGAACCAGAAATGTTACTAATTAAGAATTAAATATGTTGGATGCATTCTATTCTGTCCATGCTGACATGCAGGTGATGAACCTCTTCTGCCTTGTGCACAGACCCTGGCCCTCCCATGAGGTTTCACTGGCTCAACTCCTAAGTCACACCCTCCAGCTCCCAGCTGTGGTGCTGTCTATGCCCAGTGATAAGCAGGCTTTTTACTAAGCAATTTGCTCCAGATGTAGCAATTTTCTAAGAGATCTGTCACCTTAAAAGTTGTTACCTCTAGTAATGAGCAATACATACATCTTAACTTGCACTAACCTACAAAGGACTGCTACAGTTCCCTCAAATTTGCAGTTATACTGTTATGTGCTCTTTACATCAGTTCACATTACTCTTCTGCTCCTCTCTTGTCAGCTAGAAGATTTCTCAAAATTTGAAAGGTTTTCTACATACAGCTGAACAGCAGCCCAATGTACAGTGAACTGAGGAGGCAGATTATTCACAGAAACTAGAGACTTACCATGTATACAGGCACAGGACAAACAGTTCAGATGCAAATACATATGACAGTGCTAAAATAAATCTTACCTGTGAGAAACATTGAATTTCTGAATTATCCTTTCCCCATTAGCTAACCAGATCTTGATGTTAGTGATAGGCTCCAAATCATTTAAGGGTACTAATGGGAGGAGTTGTCTGTTGTCAGGTCCTTGATGATCATCTCTTACTTTTGAGATTATCCTTGGAGTAGCACTGGAAAGAAAGGCCATATGAGGTTATACCTTCTGTGTACACATATAAGCTTGAACATCCCTCCAGATCTCTGCTTCTGGAGCTTCCTGCCCTCTAGCAGGGTGCATTGATTACTTTTTTTTCTTCACAAATACAGAAATACTGACCTAAATGTCAAAATATTTTTTAACTGTATGCCAATACTTTTTCTTGAAGAGTTCAACATGCTGAAGAATTTGTTTGCTCATGTTAAACATTTTTACAAGATGGAAGACAACTTAAATATCAAAGGATTAAATAAGAATACACAAGAAATGAAACAGTTGGATGATTTTTGTGCATTTTTTTATACTCTAATCACACAGGTGAAGCTTTAAGGGGGTTGAGTACTGAATTTGCATACTCCATGTTAATTTTCACCGTAATGTGATTACAATAATTCAATTTAACTGAATGTTGTTAGCCTTGATTTAGAACCCAGCATCATATATATTTTTGTGCATTTTTTTATACTCTAATCACACAGGTGAAGCTTTAAGGGGGTTGAGTACTGAATTTGCATACTCCATGTTAATTTTCACCGTAATGTGATTACAATAATTCAATTTAACTGAATGTTGTTAGCCTTGATTTAGAACCCAGCATCATATATTTCAGCTTAGAAGCATTACTCATCCGTCAGAGAAATTGACTTAATGTGAAAAGCCAGGGTGATGCATACAGCACTTGGATTTTTTATTATTTTTTTTCTGAGGTACTTTGGACAGCTGAACCCACCATATGGGCAAAGATCTATTAAATGACTTGACAGGATATAAGGCACTCAGTTCAAGTGCATGGTCATAAAAAAACCCAAAACAATAATGCTGGCAACAATTTTTGTTCTGAGGAAATGTTGAGAACTTAGTGCTTCTTGCAGGACTAAGCCTGTTCAACATGTACTGTTTAAGTCATCACAAGAATTGATCCAAGGGGCACATCCTCAGCTCCTGTGACTATAACCAGATATTTGCTTGCAAGACAATATAGTGATGTAAGGAGTTACTAGGAGGTTGTGCAGTCTCCTTCACTGGAGATATTCAAAACCCACCTGGATGCGTTCCTATGTGATGTACTCTAGGTGACCCTGCTCTGGCAGGGGGGGTTGGACTAGATGATCTTTCAAGGTCCCTTCCAACCCCTAGGATTCTATGATTCTATTTCTCCTATGAGCTCAGCTGTGGTCAATGACTACATGAGCACTTCACACTGGCTTGCTGAAAAGCCTTCCCTTTGCACTGAAAATTGACGAGTTACTGTTTCTTGAGAGAGAAGTTCGTAAATAATGGCCATAGAATAACAGTCCTAATACTGCATCTGCTTCATGGACAAACCCCATCCTTGCATCCCTGTTTTACTGCACTTGTCTTAGTTTGATCATAAAGCAGAAACATCACAGCTAAATTATTACTAAAGCAAAGGTGCCTAATAACTTAAATATATTTAGGCTAATAGAGTGTCAAGCTCTCAGACTGAGGTATTTCAGAAAACTCTTACAATCCACTGCTCAGCTAGGTGCCCTAACTTCTAAGCTACCAGCCAGAAGATAAACTTTTTATTATTTCCACTGAAACTGCAAAAGGAACGAGAACGAGGAATCTTATTCCTAAGTTATTGCTAAGAGAGGTTAACTGCAACTGAAGGCAGATGAAAGGCACAGAATTGACTATTTTCCATTACACAGAAATCAGCTGGGGCACAAGAATTTGGCACCAGCAGATTTCAAGAGCCACATCTGTAAAATAGTTTTGTACTCCACGTATAGGTAACTTACTATCACCCACCTGCCTCTGCTGATTTACTTATCTCACACCCAGCTTCTGTTCATGCTTGGCCTCAATACAAAATAAACCCTAATGCTCCCTAGATCTGGAAAAAAAGAGCTTGAGTACCAGCAAGATAATTTAAAACAGTCTTGTGAGAAGAGAAAAAAAAAATTCAAGTCATACTTCAGTCCAGCAATGATCAGCTTTCACTGTCTACTTGATCAGTGGCGTTCAGTTCCAGGTTCTGACATTGAAGTATCAGCCCACATGTGTGAGACAGCTGACTCCAGTACAGCTCAGGCTGGAGAGGCAGTCACCCGTGCAGCTGCCAGGCATCTGGCTTAGCCTGGGCTGAACTGCATTTTAGCTCATCAGTCACAGTTGTAGTTCAGATCACTGTCTCAAATGGATACAGATTTTTGCATCTTTCCCAAACTAACTTCCCTCAAGGTCACATCTCAGAATTAGTGGCAGGCACTGGAGATGATTCTTTCAATAGCAAGTATGTGTGAAACTGAAGTCAACATGTTAAGCTAAGCTGCAAGAGAAAGTTGGAAATTTATATTCATAGCCAATGTTCTCATATATGTCAGAAAGTTGCCTCCCTTTGCAGTAAAATTCCCACGTTGTTTCTTAGACAATCTGCCTATCTTCTTTTTGATTCTTCTGGTCTTAAGTGATCCTATTCTGCACCAGTTCCTGTTTGATTTCAAGTACCTTTTTTAAACACAGCAAACTAAAGATGTCCACACAAGGAGCTTTGCACCTTCTTTTCTAGGCACTAATGGATCCATAGAATTTGGAAATACACTGTCAGATCTATGCTAGGATCTTGGTTTCTTTTTCTGTTCAGTTGGTCACTTGCTGGCATAGCTTCTCTGTTTCTCTAATGCATCCACATTTGCCTTGTCTTCTCTTATTTCCAAGCAGTAAGTGCTAGGCTTATAGCAAAAAAATCTTAGTATTTCTTCTGTTTGTTCCTATTATCCCTGTCACTTAAGGTAATTTGGCTCTTCTTGCTTGATTTTTTTGACTGTTCTCTTTATTTACAGCATCTCTACAATGCTGTCAATTTAATACCTGCTTTTTTGGCAGAGGTAGTTAATGTATGTAGTCATTTCAAAACTGATGTTTGAGGAACATGTTTATAAAGACAATTGTTGCACAAGTTGAACTAAAAAAATAATGTGAATAAGAAAGAGAAGTTGGAAAATTTATATTCACCGATGTTTAAAGCACTTCTACATTTGGCAACTTTTTTTTTGTAGAAGAGACAGATAAAGCCATCTAGTGGTGAGAGCTTCGACTAGAGCCACAAACCAAGAATCTTAAACCTTCTATTAGCCTAAGATCAAAGCATTACCACCCCTTTTAAAAGCTTCTTCTTTTTACAAGATTATCAAAATAAGTTGTAATCTAAAGATCGAAGAGACATAGGAGCCTCCTGTCAATCTTCTAGAATGAAAAAGCCCAAGAGTTAAGCATCATGCCTTACCCTGACTAATGGTTAAGAAGCTTGACACAAGATGTTTTACCCTAATTGAGGTTACAGAGCAAGCCCACTATGCTACAAGGGATTTCAGTCAATAGATAATTAACATGCTTCTGAGGTAGTCTTTAAAAAGCATTGCTAACCTTAATAGAAAAGTGCAGTTGCAAATCTTGTTATAGTCCCCAACTACTAAATGCAGCTGAACAGTGGTAGATAGAACACACCCATTAGTTATGTAGGTTCATAAAGTATATTGGAAAAGTCTGGCCAATCTCATTTCTGTCTCCAGTACAACAAAAAGGGAGAGAAGCAAACTAATCTGGTTATATCAGCAAACATATAATTTCTAGTTCCTCCATGTTTCCTCCAACAGAAGTTTTAACGATCTGGTCATCAGACAGACTCACAGGGCTTCATCCACCCCATAATCCTTCCATCTGGGAGCACTGACAGAAAAATCTATTGAGTATTTAAAAAAAATAAATGTTTATTTGATAAGGTCATAAGGTGAAGTGAACTGTTCAGTCATTTGCCTTTTATTTCTAAGCACATAAATGCAACTGTGGAAAGGGAGTTCTATAGTTTAAAACTTGTTACAGGTCGCAGACAACACTACTATTTCCTCACAAAGCCTTTCTGCTGAAAGAGTAGCACAGGACAATGGACATTTATTAACGACAGGAAATGAGCACTAGATTATGGACTAAGAGCAGTTATGGCTCATGTTTCCAACATCAGCAAAAATATGTATTCATCATTAAAGAAAAGGCTCTGAAAGCATAGCACTGAATAGCCTAGCAAGCCTGGGGAAAAAAAAAAGGCATTTTATCCAGTCCATAAAGAAAAAAATGCTGAGCAAGCTGTAGGATGTAGACAAGTCCACCAAAACTCACGAGAATGTTTCCAGAACCTAACCTGCCTGTTAGGAAGCAAGATCATTACTTGCTCTAGGCATGACAGAGCACAACTAGGAAATGAGCAACCTACCACTTAGTAACAGGTTAGCAGTAGAAACTCAACACACTAAAAATCTTGGCTTTTGCTGTATACAGATCTGCTTGTAGATAAAATAAGGTTAAGTTCTTGACTATTATTTGCTTAGGATTTCAGTGCTACCAGAAGAGTCTTGCAGCATCTCATCCATCTCTCAAAGCAAGATTTTCCCTATTGACTGTATCTACTCAAGCATGTAGCAACTGAATGGACTGTGCTACAGAAACAGATGAGAGTGATAAAACAGATACTTGCTTCTTAGAGGCAGCCTGCAACCACTCATCCTTTACAGTTATGAGTCTGTTACTCTGCACATTACCATCAGCTTCCTCTGCCTCATCAGTTCCTACCCAGGTCATGCTTTCCCTCAGCAGAAGCACTGGGCCATAGCAGCAAGCCCTTTCCACTCAATCAAAACAAGCTGTTCACCTAAGGTTTCACCACAATCTACCAACCCCAGTGAGCAAGTTCCCAAGCAGTCCCACCTGGGAAGGCTTCCCGTAGGCTCCTGGTCTCTGAATGAATTCTCTTCCCTGGGCTGAAGTCTGCTTTTATAGGCATTTAAGTCTTACACAACAGAGACATGTGAAGCATGTACTTTGGCTGGAGTAAGCAAAAGGCACAAGGATCATATCCATGAACTCCTGGCCTGTCCCTTTACAAATAGCCTCCAAAATACAATACTGTTTGGTTATGAATCAAGGCCAGTTTTAGCACTGGCATTAGTGGTTGACACTCTCCAACCAAAAGAGTCATGAAGTAAAGGAAAGAGGATCAGTTTAACATGCTAAAATGTATTAATGCAATAAATGCATGGTTAAATACTAAAGAATTTTAAGAGAATGCAAAATAACCATGTACTTCTTCAGCTCCCTTTATGGGATTGTCATACTGCCCTCTTCTCACACAAAGTATTGCAAATACAGCTTTAAAAGAGATTATTTTGTCTTAAACTACCAAATAGAAGAGTGACAGCCTTTCAGCTGAAAGCAGCATCCTGGCTGTATTAACGGGCACACAGCCAGTAGATTGTTGGAGCCTATTATCACCCTAGCAGCACTCATTAGACACACCTAAATACTGCATTCAGCTTTGGTACCCAAAATAAATATGTTGATAAAATGGAGTAAATTTCACAGAGGACCATCAAGACAGCAGCAGGCTGGAGCATTTACCCTGTGAGGAGAGCTGAAGGACAGAGGTTTGTTCAGTTTGTGAAAGAGTTGGTGCAAGGAGGAGACACCTAACAGAAGTCTGCCAGGGTCTACAAAAAGTCATCAGGAGGATGGAGCCAGGCTTTTCATGGTGGGCATAAATTGAAAAAAAGACATGTTCAGACTGGATATAAGGGGAAAATGCTTTCCTGTTGTGCAGCCTCCACTCCTGTGGGATTTCAGGGCCCAACTGGATAAAAGCCTGAGCAATCGCATCTGTCCCCACAGCTGACCCTGCATTGTGCAGGAGCTTGGAGTAGAGAACTCCAAAGCTCACTTTCAACCTGAATTATGAGATCTTTAACCATAGGTATAGTTCCCTCCAGCTACTCAATTACAGATCATGTCAGACTACTCACCTTCCTAATCTGTAGCCATGTCCAGAGAAGGGGTGAAATACTGGCTTTTTCGATGACAAACACACCTTATCCTTTTTATCTTCCACTTTCACAACTACCTCCTCCTTATCAAAAACTTTTAGTAGCTCAAAAGGCAGTTCCCTTAAGGGAAAAAAAAACAAACACAAAACCCAAACATATCAGAAGAACTACTATACTGTTTTCAGTATATGAAATAGAGTAATGACAAATACCTTTTCTGTTTATCCTTTCAAGGATGATGTTCTTATAAAGAAACCAACAAAAAACTTCACAAATATTTACTAAGAGTTAAATGCATGAGATACAAACAATTTAAATTCCCCAAACCACAAATCAACTAGAAAGAGAACAGTTAAAAAAAATACATCATCATGCTAGTCGCTGAATGATCGTCAAATTTACTCATCAGCTATGACTCCAAAGCACATGATGTGTAGGAAGATCAGCATTGCTGCACACTGCTGCAAAAGGTTAAATTATTTTATCCCTATGTAAAACAAGACAGCCAGCTGGCTTTTAAAGAGAAAGAACTGAGTTTAGAGATAACATGTTTAATTAAAAATAAATAGGAATCTCAGCTTTTAAAAATTAGATCATCACTAATAGCTACACCTTTTAGTGCTTTTGGTAATGCTTTATTTGCATGAAGCAGAACACAACAATGCCTTTGTCTGACCTCTGATGCAGATACTGCATTTTCGGGTGGTGGGGCTCAGCTGGCAAAGGGGCTGTATTAAGTGCTTCGCTACCACTGACAATTACGCAGGAACCATCTTGTAATTATTATCTTCACATGCAAACAGTGGAAAAACAGTGGCAAACTTGACACATGGACAACAAAGAAACAAAAAGGCTTTAAACAATGTGCTTAATTGCTATAATGACTAACACAGGTGACAGCCACAGAGAAGAAATACAGTGTAAAATTACTAATTTTGATGGGCCAGCAAAGTATGGAAAATAAGAAAAATACAGTGGCTTAGTAATTTTACATACTTGAAAAGGAGTTAAGTTATATTCTCCATAAAATTCTCCTCTCCATTTGTACAGAGTGAGGAAACAGACTACAAATTAAAGACCCAAAATTACATTGGTTTGTATGGTCAGCCTGCTTTTTTAAAGAAACAGTTCAAAAACTAGCAGAAATCAGGATAGCATGCTAATTTTTAAGAGGAGAATAAAAGTAAGATTACTATATACATAGAAGTGACAGAAAACAGCAAGTTTGTACTAGCAAAAATGTCTGAAATTTAAAGACTGATTAGAGTTTCTTCCTGTTACATGGAGCAACTGTGCCCATTTAAGGTTTTCCATTAATAAAAAGAAAACAAAGACCATAAAAGCAGAAATGCTCAACAACTTGTGCACAGAGTTCATTAGTCAAACTACCATTTCATCAGTAGCTCTTACTGGGCGTTCTGGTTTATTCTTTGTTTCGTTCTGCACCTGCTGTGCCCCCTACCAACACTGACTTTTATCTATTTCATTAGCAACTGTACAACTACTGCAATTGAAAGCTATATTAAACCTGCTGACGTGAAAACAGCCACTAGTGCTGCAGGAAATGACACAGGCAGTGGTGGCCCACGCTCCTACAGGGATACTGCAGTGCAGCAAAGCCAGGCAGCCATGTGAAAAATGTAGAGCATAACCTAAGTGCTATCCAAAACACTTTGACTCAGGCTGATTAAGAACACAAAATTCACTTACCCTTTTTTAATGGAGTCCAAGAACTGCTGGTTTGCAACATCAGTGTAGCTCCTAAGTTCACCATCGCTTACTGTAAATCCATTTTTCCAAAGTTTAATTATTACATCTACCTGTAAAGTTAGAACAATTTCCATTAGAAGTGTGATGTAAAACCAGCTTGGTAAACACACAGTACCTTATGGCTGTAAATCATCCACTGCATGGACTAAAAATACTGAGAGGAGGCTCACTATAATCTGTTTCATCCCTGTGCCAAGAGGCAGAGCAACTGCAAGAGGTGGGTGACATTTCTAAATATCTTGTGTAAATCAGGGTTAGAAATAAACCTTCCCACAATAGTTTTACTTTCCTAGATCAAGAACGTTCCTTCAATCCAGCAGGAAAAAGAAAGAAAAAAAAAAAAAAAAGGCAAAAAGCTGGAAAATCCCAGACAGCTGCAACTCAAGAGCCTTTTTGAGAGCGCACATGCCTGGTGTTGGAACACTAACCACCAGAGGAGTTCAGCTGGGGATTTATTAGGGTAAAGCCTTTCTCTGATCATTCAGGAGGATTTTCTGAAAGTAAAGCATTGAGATAATATATATGCAAAATCCTTTCACTCAGGAAATGCAGCAAGTATCAGAAAAAATAACTTTCAGACCATCATACATTCATGTTACCCTGGAATTCCTGGGTATATTCAAAATTTTGGTGTTAGGGGAATAAAAAAATAAATTCTCAGTAAGTCATTAACTTTTCCAGAGAACATCCACTACTTCAACTTGTAGGCTTCACTGTTTACTGAAATGTCTCCAGCTTTAACATGGATAAATCTGGCATTGCATTGACAAATTTACGCACTGTGATGTTTAATGACACACTTAATCATCAAGGTAGGATCCCTGAAATAACACTGTCTTGACAGGTACTTGGCCACAGATAAGGTAAACGAAACATATGGAAATGCAAAATTCACCTCAGCTGGAAATGAGTTTGAACTAGGCTTGCTAGTACTTCACACTTCTTTCTTTCCTTCTTTCTTTTTTGCCTTCTCATTTGGCTGTGAGAAAGGTATATAGCAGTCAGCAAGATGAGAGTCCTTTAAAAAGTCTTGCATCTCATGTTATGCTCAGGAAATGAACGAGTTCTTATAACGGGAAGGTTCCTCTACAGTCAGCCAGTATGAACATTTAACATGGACTAATTATTCCATACCAACTTCCCATTTAGACCTTGATACAAGTACTGCCATGGAACACTATTTCAGAACTGCAATTTAAGTATTGCTCCTGACACTCCTTTTCTGCTTAAAAAGTTGGGGATCCATGAATGTAATTTGCAGCAATGCTCACTGCAAATTTCTCCTTGACATCTTTGTTCTACGTGGCCTTTTCTCCAGCCCTTACCAGTCTTTGAGAAATAGCATAAACATATGAAAAGGACAAAATCACTGATACACAAACCCATACTAAACATCCTCCTACTACCACAACTATATAACTGAGAGCAAAGGAAAAAACCAACGGACTATGCCCATGCATAAAAGGCTGCAACTCTTTGTAGGGAAGCTTAGGTCTGGTTGACTAAGAGATGGGAGACCATTTCTACTGCTGTCTGAATTTTGAGTGCAAGTATTTACAGATATGCTGAATAAAACTGCTAGACTTCTTGTGATTGTTTTCCAGAGTACTCCTGGAGTGCTATTAGGTTAAATATGAGTGTTTTCTCTTCACCACCTACCTGGTTCTTGACTGTAGTTGGGGGCATACATATAGCACCAACATTCTCAGCTTCTTCAAAAAGGTTATCTACAAAGTAGTCACAGTTTTGGTCTCTACCATTCAAAATCTGATCATCAGTTTCTGATTTACACATCCTGCAGAACAAAGACATAAGTAAAAATGATGGCTCAGAGAACACATTACAAGACAAGCAGTCATCTTAGAAGTTCAGTACCAAGAAGTATGAAAGGCCTGCTCCCCTGCAGCCAGCTTACTTGGTTGTAGCAAAACACCAGTTCAGCAGTGCGTCGTGTCATTTCTAGAAACTTCTTATGAATCTCTAACTGCTACTATATACACTTCAGAAGCCCAAGTTAAAGAATGACAATAGAAAGGTGAATTCATCAATGCAGAAGCTTCTAAACTTGGTATCAGACCAAGGAATGCAAGTTAGATTATTTATACTTCTAATTCATCCCATCATTTAACTGCTCAGCAATGAAAGGCTTTCCTAAAAGTGTTACCATGATATAGACTTGGGTGACTTCCTTTACTCTAAGTTTAAAAATAACATCAAAGAAATTCACCCTAGGATTTACCCCCCAGCCCCTACTTGAACCCAGCACCGTCACATAACCACCATTACTGTCTTTGAAAGCACATCAGAGCAACTTAAGAACAAGTGACTCAACACCATGTGAGAATGCTGAAGAAATGCAATCAAAGACTTCGATACCGTGGAGACTGACAGAGCATTAAAACAGATGCATCAAGCTCATCTTTTTATAGAAGATGGTATATGTGACAGCTGTTTCTGCTAGATTTTCACCAACCAGAATGTAGAAATATGCAAACTGAATGAAAGATTATCTTTCAGTTTAGGTTCTTTCCATAGTAAGAGGATTATGCAGCTTTTGGTAAACATTGTAGGAGTTACTCATACTGGAGATTCAGAAGTCTATTTTAAGCAATTCAGAAAAAAAGCTCTTGAAATATAGCCAGTTTTACATAAAACTCTGCATTGAATTCAAGAGCAGCAATGCTTACTCGAATGTTGATTAGATACATTTGCATAAAAGGTATTGTTTGCAGTACATCTATGCAACACTAAGAATCCCTACAGATGAACATACTTAAACAAAAGAACAACTCAAAAACATGAAAGAAGAAATTTCAGAAGTGTGCTATCCCCTTTCTAATAGAAGAAAAGAAACTTGAAGCATTAATCCAGGTATTCACTATACTTTCCTATGGAAACCTGACTGGAAAACCAAAAACCTCCACATCAAATACACAAGTGCACAGTGAGTTTGCAATTGGTAAAGATGTCTTGCTATTTTAAAGAAAAATAGTTACAGGATTTCTTGCATCTAGGAAACTTGTAGGTATGTGAAAAATCTTTTTCTTTAGTTTTAAAGAACCTCTAGGGGGGTTTGATAACTTCAGTATATGAGGAGCAGAAGGATACAGGAAAAAAACCTCTCAAACTTTAAAATTTAATGAAGTTTGAGAAGTCATGATGGGACACACAGACAACAGTAGAAAAGGAAGAGGAAGAAGGGGACAGGGGGGAATTGGCACCTACCATTCTTTCTTTGCAGTCTTGAAATTGTCCATGTCTTTCATTCTGGTGTTTTGCCTAATTATAAAAACAAATGGTTTACAAAAAAACCCAAACAAACACAAACCCAAAACACACAAAAAACCCCCAAACAACAAAAAATCCCAATGAGACAAAACGCCCAGTACACTTTGCCTCCTTTTGTAGCTGCAACACTCTATAGTTTTTCCTGTGTTGACAGTACATTTCACCAGAAATCTCAACCTCCCCCCCACCAAGTCTCCAGGTGGTTCTTTGTTTTCCTGCAGTTTCTGATTTAATGACATATGAACCATGCATTGGTTTCAGACCTTCAAAAGGAAGCTTACTTTTTCATAAATGTATAAAATAAATTCCACAATCATTATATGAATTGAAAATACATGTCCATACACACGCTAAGTGAGGAAAAAGTATCACATTCCTTTTCTGAGCAGCACAATTTAAACTCCCCTGATTTTTCAGAACACTGTGAGGCAGCTGCAGAAAAACTGCACTGCAGGCAGGCATTCTGACCTTCACCTTAACAGTATGCATCTATCAAAACGTGCAAGATCTGTCAGGTTCCTCTTCCTATCATACCTCAACATATTGGTACAGCACCTCAGCACCTGTAAATTATCATTTCTGGTTTACTGTTTAGCTGCAAAGAAAGTATTGGATTTGCAAGGACTAGTCTGCCTGGTCAAAAGAAATGAAGAATGGCATACTGATCTCCTCACAGTCACTTGTGAGCTCTCTGAAAAAAGTTAGAGGAAGTCACAAAAAGACAGAGACTCCCAAAAACGCCCTTAAAAAAACCCCAGAAGACTCTAAAACTAGACAAGCCTCCAGAAGAACAGAACTTTGAAGTTGCAACTGTGTTTAGAGTTATTCCTGAAGACCACTGTGTACAGGTTACACAGATAATGTTCCGCTGCTGGCAGGTTTGGGACTAAGTCATGATATTGTGCTTGGCTTTCTGAGAGCATCAAACTAAGCAGTGCCAGCCAGCAAACTCCTGAAAAAGTACAATAGCACAGCAAGACTAAAGAAAAAATATGTAAGTTGTCTTGACATCCAGTATAACAAGATGGAGAGGTCAGAGGAAAACATTACTCACTGCAGCATCAACAAAACCTCCCAACATTCAGTTATGCAGTACTAAATCATGTTGTCAGGAGGTTGATATTGGTATTCTTTCATCTTTAAAGTTAAATCCTTGTTAGACACATTCTGTAAAAATGTATATAAGCCTTCAGAAAACCCCTGTAACTACAAAAAAGATTTAGTCAGTGTGTCCATAACAGGTTTTAAAGTTTAGGCAGCCTTGAATTTAACTCATGCTGTTATTCATTAGGTCAAAACATTATACAAAGCATACCTTTGACATATCACACAAGATGCAGTACAGTATTTTTTTTGTTTCCTCTCCCCACAAGTATTCTGCTAGAACATTCATTATATATAATCAGCCAAGCCTGTGCTGGTACATTATGACCTTATAAATATATCTGATCTCGCTGTACTTGGAACTTTGAACCTGCACTTGGAAAAAAATTGAACTTACAGTGTCGATTTTAAGATTGCTTAAAATACATATTTTTTTAATTCTTCCCAAATTAAGTTTTAACATACTTCAGCATTGAGCATTTTTTCCGTGTTTTGTGTTAATGTGCTTATCTTCTAATCTTTCACTATCCAACAGACTACTGCCCAAATCAGCAAGAGGCACCTCCAACCATCTGCTTCTGCTGATTCTCTGGGACTTCTCATTGGAGCTGTTAAAGACGGACAGACACAGTGAAGCAGCTCTTCAAATTAATTATTTTGCTGCATTAGGCTGGCCTCAAATGTGCACGAATTGTATTCAAAACCGGTCAGCTGTGAAAGTCGCTGTTCCTTCTCAAGTACAACAGCAATTACACTTAGAAGAAATGTTTGTGTTGCTACATCTAGTTAAAGAGATCAGCCTATACAGCCTATTTGATGTTTATTATGACCAAAAAGCTATCAGAAGATAGCGATCAGCCTGCTCTGCAAGCACTTGAGCTCAGCAAGCCCGCCCAACCAGCACAAACAACTTCTCCCGACAACTTCTGACAGACGCCTCTACAAACATTCGCAGTTCGGGTAGGTTTGTGGGTTTTTTTTGCGTCTGCGACAAAAAAAAGTTCACAGAACTGAACTTCCACCCCCAGAAGAAACAAGCAAGCACGACAAGCTGGAGCTGCCAGCAGCCCACCACAGCTCCATCTGCCAACCCCCGTGGGACGCTCCCTCCTGCCCCAGCGTCTCTCCAGGCTCCATCCCTGCTGGGGGCATCTCCCTGCCCGCTCCTTCCAACAAGCAGCTCTCACCTACGCAGGTGCAAGACTCAGTGCTTCGGCAGGTATTTTTGTGCTCAATATTGTCGAGCCAACGCATCCTGTCATTTTAATTCACGAAAAAAAACAACGAAACAGAAGCTACCTTTCATGCTTTCCTTGCTCTGAAGGGCAGGAATGTTCAAGAAAGCTCACACAGCCTCCCTCCCATGAAATCCAGCCTCAGTAACTTCGGCAGCAAGCAAACTTCCCGAGCTGGGAACTGCAGGGCGCGCAGCCTGTCCCCGCGCCGCACGGAATTCCCGACTGGAAACTGCCGCGTGACGAAAGAAAGAAGCGGCTCCAGAGAAAGGGCGCGCGGAAACGAAAAGGGAAAGGAGCACCGAACCTCACGGCCTGACCGCGACGGGCCGGCTGAGGTAACAACCGCAGCACCAACGCTTCGCCCCCCCGGCCGGCGGCAAGAGGAGAAGTTTCGGGAAGGAGCCCGGCCCCCCTTGCCCCGTGAGCTCCTTTCAGAGGCGGTGAGACACCGCTGAGCTACCGACGCGGAAGAGGAACGCCCATGGCTGCTCGAGAAAGGGGCCGGGCCGGTTACCGACCCCCCAGGTCCCGCCCGCCCCGCAGGACCGGGCCGGGGGGCCGAGGGAGGCGAAAGCGCAGCGCCGGGAGGAAAGCTCAGCCCGCCCCCCC
>NW_009954102.1:5007033-5014324 GCF_000747805.2 Chaetura pelagica | reverse complement strand
GGCTGCTCCACAGCCTGACCTGCCTGCCCTGCCTGGCGGGAACAGCCGCGCACTGAGCCCTCTGGAGATGAGGAATCCCCTCGTGGCGCTGGGAGGACTAACGGAGGGCGAGCGTTGAGGTTGTTGGTGAAGGAGCTCTGCCCAGGCCTTGCGCGTAGCAGTAGGAAAGGAGAGGTCCCCCCCAAATTCCCCAGGGTACATGAGAAAGGAGAAAAGGGAACGGGGGTGTTGAGAGAGGCGAGAAACCTTGCGGACCGAGCTGTGGGGAGGCCGGGGTGAGGAGCTCTCCAAAGCAAACATCCCGGCAGAGCATCCTGGAAACGGAGATTCCTCGCCATTCCCAGCTCTTTGCAACAAGGATTTGGGGTTGGGTTTTGGCTTTGAAACATCAGTTAGCAACGCAGTGTGAGACGTTTAGAATTAACCTAAACCCAGCCGCCGCAACTAGCTAGTTCACCTTAACTAACGGGAAACCCGCTGTGAGTTGACAAGTGCGGTGAAAGGTGATGCTTCATCGGATGCTCATCTTCCTGTGGCACCTGCAGTCTGGTCATCGTAGCGATTAAAATCACGTTCTTCTGAAACACTGAAGATGTGCAGTCTCAGAGTTCAGTGAGTGAGAGGTAGAATCTGACCCCTGACAGTTCTAATTCCCTTTTGTCATGCACATCACAATGCACTAACCTTTTGAAGGCAGTTGGGATTAATTGTTAAGTTTTAACCAGATGAAATCTTAATTACAGCTCCTGCCTATGAATCTTAATGGAAAATAGTAAATAAATTTGCCTTTTGCTTTGGTATAAAATACTTGGAGTCTTGTATTTCAAAATACAGATCTCTAATATTGTATTTTCCCTGATTTTATTTAATGTTTTAAACAACTTAAAATTTTTTTGATAGAAGGCACTTGTTTGTTACACGTGTTACTTTTTTATTAAATTAAATAAGACTATATATTTACAGCTTAACACAAGAATATCCTACCACTGTTGAAAAGTTCTAGGAATTTAGAAAGCTCTAGGTAAAACTTCAGAAGGTTGTTTTCCCATGCTGTTTTATGTTTTCTTTCAATATTTTAAGTCCATTGGCTCCAGTTCATTAAAAACTAAACTTTTAACATTCAAGTTCAGTAATATACTTCACCCTTGCTCAGAGACCCTTTCTGCAAACATTTCATGGACCCCAAGGTAAGCAGAGAGGGAGGCAAGATTGGACTTACCTGGTGTCATGATGTGGACTTCTCAACTGCAATCATGTATTGATTTAGAAGATTAGGTCTGTTACTGGAAATTGGAGTACAGCTGCAGACAGGCTGACCTAGTACAGTAGGAATCAGTGTCGTAGTGAATTTAGTGGTTTCTTAAAAGCTCTTCTACGTACAGCTGTTCTCCCTCAGGACTGAAGCTAGTGACGAAGCATAGGAGTAAGAAAAATCCTAAGGAAGATATTACTGTGTCTTCAATTCCATTATTAAAAAATAAATAAATAAAATTGTTTCTTCTTAAAAGCTGGAAGTTTTCAAGTTAGGGTGTTGTTACAATGAAGATGTCACTAAAATCCTTTTAGACTCTGCATTCCATACAGCTTGTTTTCTGGCAAGAAATGAGATGAACAGAAGCAAATGGTCCTTTTCTTACTGTGTAGTGAATAGAAGCAAACAGCCCAGACCAAGCTGACTAAAAAAAACTCCAACAGGGCATTCATGAGATGAATACAACCATCTCATGCCCCTTTTGTCAAGAGAGATCAGATGCACTGGTGTGGAAGGTAGTAACAGCCCCTGAACTTGTTTTATAATGTAGGAGTGAATCTCAGTGTTGACAAAGTAAAGCAGTGTTTCAGCTGTCACCACCAATTCTGTCAAGGTCACAGAAGAATCAGTGCACATGGTATATCTAAAAACAAGCAGAAAATTAATTTTGAGGGGATATTTTTAAACCGTGTACTTAACAAGGTTATCCCATGCCAGAGGAAGCCATCAGCTACTTATAATTAAATATCAGCACATAAGCTGTGTTGATTGACTTTAACTTGAGATGGCAGTTGTTGCCTGGAGCCCTTCCTAAGTGTATGCACACAGGGCTGGGACAGAATGGGAGGGAAAGGGGACTGTAGAATAAATAGAACAGAATCTGGTTATTCTGTACTTGGCAATGCCATTGACAAAGCCAGCATGCTCCTCTGCAGTGTCCTTTTCCCATGTGCTCCCTGCAGAAATGTTAAACCTGGTAGGCTGCCCCACAGGGAGAAACAGCTTAAGGAACCAATGTTTCTGGAAAGTTAATTTTGCAATGGAAAAGTGAGTCATTGTTTTATGGGAGATGTTGGGTGGATTAATGAAGAGGGTGTTACCCCCATGCAGTGCAAGGAGTATCCACACATGCTGCTGGACTTTTGGACTGTAAATCCACAAAAAAGAGTAAATTTCCAAAGTAGTGTGCAATGCATAAAACTATGAAAAATTCAAGATGGCCTGAGGAACTGTCTGTACCAGATAACACACATTTGGAAATAACAATTGATGTGAATTCTTAAAACAAAGATGCTTTTAAGTGAAATTACAATGATGATAGGGTAGTATAGTTTACGAGAATTGTTCTTGGATGTGTAACAAGAAAACATACCTCTACAGCTAAGATTGTGTGTGAGGACTAGGGAGATTTATGGGCAAATAATGTTTTTTATGGACTTGCCATGTGACCTTAATCAAGCCATTATGCATTCATAGGATCCTAAAGCTTATCTACATATGTTAATAAATGCCTGTTTTTATTGTAAACATTTTAGGACAGAGTCTGTTTTTTACTACAAAGCTGTACATCACCCAGCATAGTAACAGGCTGGCAGTACTACTTTCATATGACTAATGATAATAAACACCAAAGTGAGATGATTTGCCAGTTTTGTCCAAGATGGAAGCAATTTAAAGCCTGAATGATAGTAAAAAACAGACCCTGCAGTTTCCTGGCTTTACAATATCATCAGCTTGTGAGTTTCACACAATTATTAGTATTAGAAAAACTATGTACTGTAACCTTAGCTCGACAGGAAAAATGTTATGGAAGCTAATGGCTAGATGCTATGGAAAGATAATTCGAAATGTTAGGATGTAAATCTTACCACTCCCTTTTTATGCCATCTAAGAAATCTACTCTCTGATCCCGCTTCAAGTTGCAGTGATGTTATCTATTGTAGTGAGGAAAACAGTCTTCCGATAGCTGTACTGATAACAGGGCTGAACATTAACTGTTTAATTTTAAAACATGACACCTTTTAAAATAGTTTTCAAGTAACAGGCCATTTTAAATAACATTGTAAAATGTTTGCAATGTGGAGTGATTGTATCACCTTATGTGTTCAAGTTCAAGGTAGTACCAATCCTGACTAGTGGACTCTGCTTTTTTGATGTTTCCAAACTCATATCCCATGGGCATATCTCTGTAATGGACAGTTCTCAAAGAAGAAACTACATGAACTTCATTTCCTAAGACCCCTTGGGAAGGGACTTTGGACAGGTTTACATAAGCAAGATCACTTGTAAATCTTTCTTATTCTGAGATTCAACTGAAACCAGGATGAGTTGAGAGCATGAGAGAAAGGAGCACACAAGAGCTTGTAAATAGAGTCCTGAAATTATTTTTTTACTTCCATTCTTTGGAATGTTACATGTATCCAGAGATACCGCAAAGTAATTTCTGGTAAATTGCCCATGATTGAAGCAAATGGTAACTCAATGAATAGAGCCCTCTGGTTTTGTGAGTTTGCAACTCTCTACTGAAGTTCTTAATAAGGGATGAAGGACTTTCTCTTTTGTTGTAAGCGTTCCTAATTTCCTTGCAGAACATGCACAGGTAGCAATGAAATCTTCCATCTCTAAATATTTCTTGTGCATGAAATACTACTCACAGAGGAAACAAGGCTTTTCATCCTGGGCAATTTTTAATGTTGTTTTTACATTGCTAAGTCCCAATAAGATTTCACTACTCAAGTCGTGTTTCTTGGAAAGGGATTCTTTCGCTCAAGTATTTTCCAATGTTTTTCCAATTTCCCAGTGGTGTATCTGCCATATCAGATGTTGTGGCTTCTTTTTAATACATGTTTCAAATACTTTCATCTTCTTTTCTGAAAAACTGGAGATAAAAAGCTGTTGATCACTGCTGTAAGCTTCAGCATTTGTTAGTAATTGGTTCCATTTGAAATACAGTCCTTTGCAGTGGCTTTTATTTTGAGAAGCATTTAGACATCTATCTGTAAGACCAAACTACAAGTCTTCAAATTGAATCTTATTGGGAACAAGCTCTACAAAATTTGTATATAATACTTGTGGACTGTGGTTCCAATCCTCCTCCCCTTCCTATCTGCATTGTCTTATGTCTTTTGTTCTGTTATTTTTTTTTCATGGAGTTTTTCTTGCCTAGTTCTGAAGAGGGTCAAAATAGGTTTTTAGTCCTGTTCTGTCTTCATATCACAGTCAGAATAAAAAATAAATATAAAAAAGGGGAGCAAGTAAGTTTTTGGCTTAGTGAAATTACTCTAAATCAATTTCTACAGTAATTCTTTAATTGTTAAACCACATTTAAATCTCTAAATGTGTGACACACAGTATTAATCCTATGTTAACATGTTCTCTGTATAACAAACAAAGCTAATGTCAAGATCCGAGTAGGGCAACCCAGGGAGATTCAGGTTGGACCCCCTTGCTTTCTAAACTCCTTCTCAGAGAGGAGCCCAGGAGCAGCTGGATCCAACCTTTGTCTCAGACCAGGCCCTTCCAGGGAGAGTGATAAAAATGTCATGGTCACACACAGACCATCAGTGCAGTCTCCATCCTCCTAGGCAGGCCTTTTGGGATGCAAACGAGACTTTGTTTAGGGGTTACAATAGGTCCTGAGGGGTGGTCCCTCATAACTAAGAAGTAAACATTCTAATAGATGGTTTATTAATTTATATTGTCAGTACTAAAAATGGTGATCGAGTGCCCATAGAAGCTACATAGCTGTAAGCTGTTTGGGTCCAAATAACTAGTCACACCTTGGAAGAGGAACAAGACAACTAAGAAACCTGAAAATAAAACCATCTGTGAAAAACAATCTAGGGTAAACATCCAAAATAACGCATGTCTTTACATGTTCCCTACTATGGTAACATAATGAGAAGAAAGCACTAAAAATGTTCAAAGCAGTGAGCAGGGATTTTTAACTACATCAATCCCTCTACAAGAGTAGTCCCTCTGGCATCATAAAGAACACTCACTGGAGTATGGCTCACAGGAATGAGCTCAGAACACTAAAAAAAAATAACCACCAAAAAACAAGAAAAAAGGACTAAACTATGGTAAAAATATTTAGTGAATATAAAATATACTGGTTTTAAGCTGTGAGTTTTCTGTTGTTTAAAGCAGACCTGGATGGGCACCCAGGAAAATACATGTGCTTGTATTTATTTTACTTTCAAAAAGTCATCAGTGTTCACGAGAGGAGGAGTGCTGGTTTGAATCAAGCATGTTGCAAACAGATGTTATGCAAGCTTCCCCAAACAGTCCTGCCAATGCCTTGCAATCCTGAGTTATGACATTCACTGCTGCAGCCTGGGCCTTTCTTTGGGCCACAGAGTGATCTGTTGGTTTTCCCAAAATGGGGCTGTTGTTTTTGTGATGCATGCAAAAACTTGGAAGATCAACGTACTCTTTTTAATTTTCAGAACAGAATTTGGACACTGTATCTGAGTTACATGGCCTATCAGTGGTACAGGGCAGAAATGGAAAAGTACATTTTTTGTCATCGTGCGATTCTGATACTACCTCAGCAAATATGGTTAATTCCCGAAACGTGTTTGGTAAGGGACAGTCTCATGCAGTTTCCTTCTGTTCCTACTTTAGAAGGCTAGAAGGAAGTGATTTCCAAATACCATTTTCAAAAACTGTTACAGGTTTTCAATTAAAATACTCCATCAGCCAACAAGTGTATGAAATGGCTACATCCTTTCATAACCTTATACAAATAAATGAAGAAACAAAGGATACAAAACATGACACAACAGATCTCATGGAGCAGAACAACTATACTTTTGAAAGACCCTGCAGATTTTTGAGCAGGAGATGAAGTACTGTTGCTAATACAGGTTAAAAGCTCTGAACACAGAACATCGGATGAGAAAAAGACCATAGTTCCAGCTCCAAAACACACTGGTTTTGGAGTATCTCATAAAAATGAAAATTTGTTGCTGTTCTCAGTAAGAACATTTTTGCTTGGCAATCTAAATAGCCCACTTTCTTATTAAATATCCCAATATCATTGTTGTGTATTTTATATTACTAAGTACATGCTCTACCATACTTCTGCAGACTTTAATCTTGGAAAGAAAAAAGATGTGGTAAGCATGCAGATAAAGCAGAATCATAGTTTTTACATTTATTGTTCTTCACTAAAACGTTATTGCACTTTCCATCTTTAAACAATAAAAATCACTTTGAGAAAGCTTCTTGGACCTACCAGCCGGAGCCATGTGATCAGTAATTTTATTATACTACTATTTTTTGTTAGAGAAGCAGAAAGCATTGAAATAACTTGCCCAGCAGTGCCGAACAAGTCAGTGTGACAATTAAAAGGTTGAGACTTTGTCATGGACAGCCCAGTGTTTGTCTTACTCGGCTACATTTCTGTTCCGAAACTTTTGGTTTCGGGGCTTATCAGGCACTGAGGTAAGTTCAATAAAGGGCAAGAAGTTGTGGTGAGAGAGGGGCGATCCCTACTGCACACCGGCGAGAAGGGATTAGATTATAGCTCCTGAATAGCCTGAAAAGCGTTTAGGCATCCAGTGAACTGTCATACATACTATAGTTCCCTCTCAAATGTGGTTATTTGATCTGTGATAGAGGAGGAAGATGAGAGAGAGAAAAAAAATCAGCTTTCCAACGCCTGAGCTGTGAACATCAAACGCCAGTTGAGGCGACGGGGCAAAATACAGACGTTATCGGCGACTTGTACTCCAGGCGAAGCAAGGGCGCGTTCCTGATAGCCGGGCTATCGGGAGGATTTCGTAATAGCGAGGCTCACCAGGCTGTGAAATAGTTTTCCACGGAAAACAGAGATCCTATCCGCGGAGGATCTCTTCGCTAAGCTGTCATGTCAGCGGCTGGAAGGAGCCTACCCGGGCGAGCGGAGCCGGCAGGCTCCAGCCCCCCAGCTCCCGGGGCAGAGCTCCCCGTTGGGCTGTAAACGGTGCCACCTTCCGTCCCCCGAGAGCCCGGGCGGCCGCTTCTCCCTGCCCCCGAACTGCCCCCTCGGCTTAA
>NW_009954102.1:4918673-5003891 GCF_000747805.2 Chaetura pelagica | reverse complement strand
ATGCCTTTATCGTAGCCTCTCTACTCCCTCTCTAGTAATTGCTCATCTTGGAGAAAGCAATGACATCAGACTTTGAAAAGTAAACTGTTTTGAATTATTGACTGGCACCCACGCATTCAGTGATTGACATGAATACATGTGTGTCCACTGACCAGAAGCCAGATTAAAACGAACCAAGTCCCTTACTAAATGGATCAATTAGCGAAGAAGTTTACTCTCCAAAATGATGTTATAGCAGAGTGCATAGTGAGGCTATGGAGAGGGGTATGTTTCCTTCATGTTTCCAGGATTGTGTTTCACCACTGTTAAATAGAAATTGACAGTATCCTTACACAACTTTGTGTTCAATCTTTATATAAATTACATGTGTGGTTTTTTTGTTTTTTTTTTCTAGTGTTTAAATATTTCTGGAGCGGTGCTACAGTTTATATTAAAGCTTTCTGACAAGAAAAGCGCATACAAATATTGCAGAGTTTTCAGAAACATAGAATTGTAACACAAGGCTTGTAAAGCCGGTGGATTTCATTCCCACTGTGAGAGAATTAGGGCTACTGTGATCATAACTGGTTACATTTGTGCTCTGTATTTACTAATGCCTGATGTTTTCATATACTGAGTTGTGATTGCTGGTAGCACTTAATCGGAAATTGAAATTTTCTTCTTAGTAATTTCAAAACACAGAAAATGTTGATTAAGAAAACTAATGAATTTATTGTGAAATAAACAGTCTTAAGTCACGTCAGCGTATTAGTTGGACATTCTAGAAATATATACAAGATTAGCTTAATTTAATTAGCCAAGAAAGCATTAGCAGTGCCTTAAGAGCTTCTTGAGGGCACTGTGGTAATTGTAAAACGTGATCCTAGCTACAAGTAGTAGCACCAACATCCTTCAACTTAGTGACAACCTAGAGCTCTCCATTGTACTTAATTGCTCATAGGAGCAAACAGGACTCAAGGATTGTCATGGAGAGCTGTGGTGTTGGAAGGTGTAAAGCTAAGCAGCATTTTTTGTGCTCTAGAATACCAATATATTTCAACATTTCTTACAGTAATTCCTCAGTCTGTAACAATAAATATGTTTCCTGATTTCTGAGTGATAGTGCATAAGCTTGTTGCTGTTTTACTCCTTAAAAAGTTTTTAATGGTCAGCTATTGAAAACCTAGCAAACAAACTTTAAAAAAAATAATTATTTATTTTAAAATATCAGTTTTAAGTATACCCCTTAGAGCTTTCTAAAAATTATTTTTTCCTTGAGGAAAGAGCCTCATTCAAATTAGCACATTTTCTTTGTCTTCTTTGCAAAGTGTCTTACAGTGTTCTTGGATGTTTTGTACTTTTGAGTAAAGGTGTAGAAAAATTTTCCTTAGGCTGGAAAAATGACACCTGCTGGCAACCCACATATGAAGCTTTTTTTTGGGAAAAAAGCTCCTTTCAAATAACCATGTTTTTAAAGAACTGCATTGTCTTACTCTTTGAGTTTATAGTAACGTCAGTGAAGGTGCTGAGGCTAATGCTTTTACAGTCCTTTGAAGTGCATCCTGAAACAGAGAGCCTTGTGTGAAGTTATTCCAAACAATTTCAATTAAAGGCCATTTCCCAAGGAAGCTCATCTTTTCAGTGCGTAATAAAATGTCGGGCTTTTTCTGTTTTAGTGGCCTGCTGCTCTTTTGGGACATGGCAGGAGAAAATCAGTGATCTAAAATGAATCACAGAGTCTGTTCCTTGGTAGCGTGGTATTAATGCATCTGTGAACAGTGGGAAATTGATCAATTGTTGGAAGCAATTTACGTCCAAGTTTCTGTCAAAATACCATACAGGCAGCATTTGTAATCCTTCCATGTTTCCAAAGGGGTGTCCAGAGTTTGAGTTCCTCCTACATATCTTGCCAGCTCAGTCTGGGCTGCTGGCTGGGATGCCTCCAAATGGTACATGGGTTTTTTTGGAGGCACTTGTGCATCCTGTTCAAAGCTGGCTGTCTTTGCTGTCACACTGGTGGAGGGCCTTAAAAGGAAGCAATCTAAGGACTCATCCAGTGACTGAATAAGACCTCCAAAGAATATTCAGGAAATGGTGTTGATGTTTGGTGTGTTACATTGCTTCCTCTGTGTATTGGGCTTTTCCCAAAGTAATATTAATAAAAGCTGCTTCTCGAACTACTGTCTCCGCATTTAAACTTAAAGCAGAAGGCTTAACCCATTGCTGTGAGAGATCCCATGACAATTTTGCAAAAGTGGCATACAGCTTGAGGTTATGCAAGATAATTAGCTCAGGTAATTACATTCTGATCACTTCCATCCCCCTGCAGTTTCAGTTGGATGTGGTATAGTTTTGCACATCCTGCCCTAAATTGTCGAGTATTTGCTACACCGTGGAAAAGTTTTCATTCCAGTCTAATGATGCTTTAAAGAATTTCTGTGTAATGCTTTATAAAACCCTTCTCAAACCAAAGCATCGAGCAAGTAGGCATCAGTGAGCTGAAGTAAGCTGTTCTTTCTTTGTAGCTGTGCTAAAGGTTTCTGATTTTTATTTTTTTTTTAGATGTTTTAGCTCTAATGTGTTTGTGTGTGTAATATCACTCATGAACCCACTTATTGCAAAGAAAGTTGACAATATTTTTCAGGCTTTTTTGTTCTATTGGTTTATTTATTTATTTATTTTACTCATGCTTTATTGCTTTTTCTAAACATTTTTTTTTTCTGACTCCGAGTTTACTCTTGAAATACTGTTGTCATTACCTTTGATGGGATTTTAATGGTTTATTTTAACCATTAATTTTGCTTTAAGTTGTTCAGATGTTGTTTTGCATTGATACTTCCGTGGACTGTTTTCCTGAATAAATTTCATTTCTTCTTGCTTGGTAGCTATTCAAGCAGGCCACTTTTCAAGCAGTTGTGAGATTAATGTGTTACCTTCTGTATGCTTTTTAATTTTGCACTGCTGAGTATGTGTATGCTACGATAGATCCAAGTCCAGTTGAACTAGGCATAGAGGAGGTAGCTTTAGTACTCCTACCAGAAAAACAAAATATACAAGCTTGTCTAAGTACTGTGGTTCGTGCAGCCTGTTCTGAATTTGTGGTTTTATCTTTTTACTTCTAGTAGTGTATGTTAATGACTTAAGTAATGTAAAACATTGGTGGAAAGTTTGTGTCCAGTTGCACTCAAAGCAGAATCTTCCCTTTGAGCATTTTCAGAATTTGGGAAATGGGCTTTTTGCTTTTCTCCAATCTCCATTAGTTGCTTCATTTTAACTGGCTGAGTAGTTGAGACAGGCTTTTTAAATAACCTAAAATGAAGAAGCTCCTCTTTCTGTACACATGGGAGAGATTACTTGCATGGAAATCTGTTGCTATGCTTCAGCAATCCCTCATTCCAAAAACTTAATAACTACCTTCTATTATTTCTCTGCTTTATCTTTTAAACCTTGAATGTAGTTTTTACTATGGTTAAAATTTCAATATGTTAATGTGAAGATTTCATATTACAATTTTACATAATTTTTTTCTTCAGAAATACTGTCTTCAAGTGCATTGTAGCTAGAGATACAGAAATGTGTTTAATCCCACTTTTTTTCCTCACACAGAAGGCCGCCTTCCTGTAGCTTCACTTGCTTCAGACATTTCCTTTCATAGTTTACTGAGTCAACTTGCTGGTCATGTCCAGATCTTAGGGAACCCTTTGGCCCAAGGGTTCTATCTGTTCTCCTACTTACTATCCCCATTCAGATCATTATGCTTCTTTATTTAGGTTTATAGTAGTACTAAGAGGGGAGGCCATATTCTCCAGACTTTCTTTGGGATAGGGTTGCTCAGCAGAAACAAGATAGATTTTTTGAGGGTAGGAAAAAAGTTGTTGTTTGAATGTTTGCATTTTTTTCTACTTCTGAGTTGTAATTCTCGAATATTTACATAAATAAAATTTTTGCTTTACAAGTATGTTAACATAAGCTAGAAACTCATGGAAATGGTTCATATGGTTCTGACTAAAAATGTCCTGCTTTTAGTATTCCATTGGTGTTAAATTAGGAAGATCAGTGGTTTTAAAAAATTGCAGTATGTGGATCTTCTAGAAAAATGTCTGAGTGAGGTGTGGACCTCCATAGAGCCAACAGAGACTGCTTCTCAGTAGACTTGGTCTTCTGAAAGTGTGTGATTTCACATATGCTGCAAGCTCTTAACTCCACAGATGTGAAAATGAATAGACTTGGCAATGTTAGTGCTTGTCTGGCCGTTTGATCAGCTGGGTCAGGATCAGGTTACTGGTCCAGCTGAAACTAACCCTCCTTCCCACATCCTCTTGCTTCCCCTTGTCTCCCTTGCAGCCCTTTGACTTGATCATCAGCTGAAAATTCATGGTGTCACCCTAATTTTAAGGAAGGCACAAAGGGGAGAGGAATGTTCGTGGTGGAAATGCTTGGAACAATGATGATGGGTGGAGGAGAAACCTCAGCTTGCTATTTATGGGCTCTGTCAGAGTTTGGCAGAGGCTGCTCTGTAGCTCACCCTCTTTCATGATGCTCAGGCACTCAGTTGGGATCTGAACAGGTGTCTTTTTCTATTACAGACAGGGAGAATGGTTGCAAGTGTGAAAATACACAATAAACAGTGTTGTAGGTAGATATTTCTATGTTTTAACTTGTAAACTTTTAACTTTTCTGAAAAGGTTTCACAGTTATTCAATAACCTGAATTCTAGGAGAGTTCTAGAAAATGACGTGGAAATCTACTGAAAAAATTAAGCAGATCTTCTCATGCCAAAAATAATGTTGTGGCTTTTTTTTTTTTTTACCTGAATTAGTTGGTAAGAACTTCTGAAAAAGTCTGGATGATGGTGTTCTTTATATTCTTAATGGCTACTGTTGATGTAAGCATTGTTTACTGAAAAAAATACAGAAGTGGAATGTGAAAAGATTTTAAATCATCCTGCAATTGAGGCATTCTTTGCTATCACCACTAATCAAAGTACAGCATTAATAGTTGCTTATTCCAACATCATCAAGCACTTAAGCCTGGGTATTGTTATTTTTCCTTAACACCTGTGGAGAGTCAGTGTCTTAAAAAGGACTGTGCAAACAGTTGGAAATTAAAGAACTGTGACCAGAAGATGGGCTCTTTTAAGCCAGCTTTGTTTCTGTTCAACCTATCAGTAAGGTTAACACGCGAGGTGGTCCTTAACGAATCTTTCAGTTCTTAGTAAGGTAGTTAACATGCTTTAATCCAAACGAATTTTTCCCCCAGCTTCTTGTCATGAGAAGGCAGAGGCAGTGTACTTACCCTGGGTTGTTAGGACACAAAGGTAGGTGTTCAGCACGCAGCAGTACATAGTGTACTGACATCAGTACAGTCTGCTGTGTTATTCTGTGACCTGGAGTTGAATCATGTTACCACCTTCTCCAGGACAAGTGTATCAGGTCTTTCCTCTTCCCACCAGGCAGGTAGTCTGTTCTCCCATGGAAGAGGGGCTAAGGGCATTTGGCAGGAAAATATGGGTTGGGATGGGGAGAGGAGCTTGTGCTGGGGAGAGTGGGTAGTGCAATGTGTCATCCTGAAATTAGGACATGGTGCAGATGTGCAAGGCAAGGTGTGGTGTCTAGTTTGAGCATGCTGATGAGGGTGTTTGAACCACTGAACATTTGTATTGAGCAGAAGGATAGTTTTAATACTTTTTTTTTTGTTGGAGAAAATGCTATGAAGCAAAATGGTGAACTTCAAAAACCTGTTTTGTTTTTTTTTAAATAGGATTTGAAGGGATTTGCCAGATGCCAGTCAGATGACATTATTACAGTCATGGTAGAATTTTTTTTTTTCATCTAGTTGGTAGTATTTGCAACCAAATAAGAGCAAAACTAAAAATATCTCAGGTTGTGAAGTCTTTTGATTTTTATTTTTTTTTAAAATTGCTTAGTATGCCTAGGCCAAAAGTTCTTAGGAAGGATACCTGGCCCTTACTTAACTTCCATCAATAGATCTCTAAGTAGATCTTTAATGTAGATTTGTAGATGTTAATATTTTCATCCACATTTTTACCTTTGCAGAAACTGATATGCAAGGGAGCAAGTGGTTTATCTAGAATCACTGAACAGACAGGGTATGTTTTTGGTGTATTTTATTGGTATGTGTGAAATGATGTTATAGTTTAAACACAGAAAAAGCAAGTTATTTGTTAACTGAATAGTTAGTTATCTGAGGGCAAAGATGAGTGATCATCTTAACTAATCAGTACATTGGGGACACAATCACATTTTTTTCATGAGTACAAGTTTTATTTTGGAAAGACAACTTTTATCTTTTTGTACCGGTGGGATAAAAATGTTTATTAAATGCATTAAATATCCCCATGTATGTATTTTATTTCTATTAATGGACAGCCCATTTCCACAAGAGCTTTGCATAAAGTGGTAGGGGAAAAGATCAGAATTTTTCACATGTACTTTTAAAGTATCAATCCAGATTATTAATATCCTGGGACATCAGAAAATGTGTTGTTATTCACAAGATACGTTTTAAATTATGTTAGAAGTAGCTGGAGGACCTGGATTCAGTTTCTCCATAGTTAGTAAAAATAAGATTGAGAGATGTCTGAAGTTGTCTTTTCTGAGTGTCAAATGGTGAGAAAAAAGTTACTTCTAAATATCAGAAGCTAAGAATAAACTGAAGTTAGATGTAGAGGTTTTTTAAAACCTGCAGCTTAAACAGTTTTCTTGAAAATGTTTATTTTGTTATTTTTAGACAAACCTAAATTTCAGGGTGCTTCTAGGTGTTCAGTGGGGCCAAAAGAAAAAGTAATTAAAATAGTTTGTGCTTTTCACAAAATGCAGAGGAATAGGATCCATCAGTTGAAAAGTCAATGTCATTTCATGTCTGAGACATGGAAAGAGGTCACAGAAATGAGAAACACATAGGTGCTGAAAGGTTAAAATACTAGGTTGAGAAAACTCATGTCATGAGCAATCATGGTAACTTTCTGGGTGTGTCAGAGAGTTAGTCAGAAGAAGGGTGTGACCCACAAAATGTATGGCAAGGAGAGCAAGTTTAGCCATGGTGGAAAACTCAAGCGTTCATGTCTGCATACCTGTCGTTCGTGTCTGCATACCTGTTTTTTAATACAGCTGAACCTGCAGCAAACCAGCTGGAGTCTTTTTCAGAAATTACAATGTGGGCTGTAGTTGGGATGTTATGTCATCCCTTACCCAAAAACTTTATAAACTTGCCTTCATGTACTTGAGATGACAGTGATAGAGTTGGTTTGTACTCATCCTGTGTTACTAAGACTACTGGATGATGGTTTTTTAGGATGTTCAGACCAGCAGTGTAGTAAGAAGGAGTTCCTTAGATACTCTCTTGGCCAGGAGATTCAACTTAAAAACCACAAGAAAAAAACCAAAACCAGAACAAACCTTACCCTCCCCCACTTCCACATGCTAGGAGTGTCTGTTTTTTAACTTGAAAATTAATCCACTATCATATTTTAGGTGGCTGATCCCTGGGTTACACCCAGGGTAAGGTAAGCCCTTCTCAGTGAAGACTCTCTTAGTATGGGTGCCCTTCACTGTAGCCACTTTTTTGCAAAGAGGATAGATTTAGTAGGAAAACCACTGTTATTCCTTGATTACTAGCTTGTGTTCTTACAAAAATGAAGGACTTCTCTCTAAATGCTCTAAATAAAGCTCTGTTAGTATCAAAGTATTATTTTGAAAGTTAGGGATGGATATGGAATGGACTGCAGGTAATATTTATCTGTTTTTTTGTGGCTTGTTTACTAATGTGTATATTTTAATAAACATGTTTCCATCTTTTTCTTTTTCATACAAACTAGAGAAAACAGATAAGTATGTATCTGAATTTATTATTAATTTTAGATTTGGTTTCTAAATTATTGCTACCATCATTGAACTGCTTTCAGTGAAGGCAGGTTACCAGAATTTGCTCCACTACCTCTGCAAGACTCGTGCTGTTGAGTCTTACTTAGCTCAACACCTAGTTTTGCTGTATTCATTCAGCTGTCACACTGCAATTTACTCTTGAATCCTAAGATAATGAAGACTGTTTTGCCAGTCTAGACCACAGATGGTATTATGTTAACTCCACTTATTTCCTTACTCATTATTAGTGTTTTATGTAAGACCCTGTGCTGGGTTCTTCTTGTTCTGCATTGCATCTGGAGTTTTGTGGGTGTCTCTGTTTCTGTTAGGTCAGTACAGTTGCACTATATTTTCTTTACTTCTTTGTCCTTCCTGACACTATGTAAACTAATTTTTTCATTCTTCAGTGCTTGCTTTTTCTTTGTGACTTTGGTAAGCTTACAGGCAATTTCTGACATGATTAAGATTTTATTAATTTGTATTCTCTGCATTCTCTCAGCATGTGAGAGCATTTGCTTCAGTGCCAGTGTTGTTTTAGGAGCTTTGAGTTCAGTGCATTGGTTCCTACTTCTGCACTTGCATTATTAATTTCGTAATTTTTAAGTTTGATGCTTGTATTATACATTTGTCATGCTAGTCCCTGTACGTTTTCATTTGGTGTACTGGTAAGTAATAAGTTTCTAGGTTGAAACTGAAGTACTATTTTTAATCATTGAAGGTAGGAATGTGTCGAGACCCAGTTACTTGAGGGAGCAAGTTGAGTGCAGTGGAATCGTTAGGGCTCTTTTGCTATAAATGGGAAGAGGTGGTTCATATACTGCTTGCTCTCTGTGAAGGCTTCTCAGAATGAAATTAATTTCTTTTCTTGTTCTAGCATATCCCAGTTTGGCTAATCTCTTGAGTGTAATGAAAGCTCCATCTCCATATTTTACTGTAGGTATGTGGAAGTTCTGGATGGCAGTCTAGGTGTGATTTGATTCCCTAGAGCTTAAATTTTCAAGATTGTCTGTTAAATGGAAATGAAGCTTGGGTTGTTATTAATGTATTTGAAATTTCAATTATTTCTTATTATAGCAGCTTTGTCACTACTTCACAGTAAAACATTTTGTATGTTAGTGCATCTTCTACAGCAGCTGTAATAACTTAATATTTGGGCTTGACTCCTAAAATTTAGTCTTGCTTTGTACTTGCTAAGTTACCGTGTAGAGTTCAAATGCAGATAAACAAGTCTCAACTGAAAATAATATCCTAAACAAAGAATAACCAGAAATTACTGCCTTTAGTAAGTAAACAACTTGCTAGTCTGGGTCCTTAGGCAGCTACACTGATATGATCACATTGATGGTGGTCACAGTGAAGTCTGCCCCTTCCACTGTTTAAAGCTATTGGCCAGTGTCTGGTAATTTGACATTATTAGAGACGCCAGAGATACTCAGAGATCTCGGAGATACATTTTATGAGTCTTATTAAATCTGTACCTGCCAGCTGACCACTTGGCATGCACATAGCTCAGAACTAACCACTTTGCTGGACTGCCTTTCACCAATAAATAGACAGGAAAAATGAGGAATACAAGCTAATTTTGGGACTGGGGCACCAGAGGCAAGGAACTGGAGGAAATACAGAGAAATGTGGGAGATTGTGGGAGTTTGTTTTTTTTTGCATGGGAAAGGGTAGATCTGGAGTACAGGAATCTAGGCATTATGAATTTCATTGCTCACAAAATAACTTTAATGTTAGCCCTTGTAAAGCTTCCTTACGTGGTTGTTCCTTTTCCTTAGCTTCATTTTCTCTGTCTCGCATAGCCGGTTTAAAACTGGTTCTGTGGCTTCCCTTGAAACTCTGCTTCTATCCTGCACAGGGTAGCTCTTGTTGTTTAAGCAAGTAGTAACTAAAACTGACGTAGCAACCATGTCTTTCTGTAAGTCCACACATACTTGTGGCTGATTAAAGCAGAAAAGATGTGCACAGATGGTTACAGTGTTCAGAAGTTAATATATACACTACAAACATTTTGTGAAAAAGTTGGGTCTTTTGTAGTTGCAGGGTGTTAAACAAAACAGCTGGAAAACATATTTTACATGGAAAATGTATTTTACCATGCTATGCAAGGTGCAGGTGTACTATATTTAGGAATGGTGATAGTTACCTCACTGCCACTTAGAACTAAGTCTTAGTTTTAGATCCCAAATTCTGCTTCATTTAATTTAAAGTTTTAAATATTACCTTCTAGGATAAATATTGTGTTACATGAGTATACTTCCTGAAGAAGTGAAGTAATGAGGAAGAAAGAAGTGTGGATTTGGGTTTGTTGGGTTTTTGTTTTTATGTGGTGGTGTTTGTGTTTGTTTGTTTTTTGTTGTTTTTTTTTTTTGTGTGTGTGTGCTTTTTGTGGGCTTTTTTGTGTTTTGTTTTTTTTTACTAGGGTTAAATGAGTCCTAAGATTGAATCTTAATATAGACCTCTTTTTTTCCCTGGATTAACTTTCACAGGCTGACAGTTGTCAAATTTAAGGCTATTTCTAAAATGATATGTGAACATGGGCTGGTTAGTATTTAATACTAGTTTTTAGTGTTTAGTATTTTTAGTATTATCAAAAGTATTTACAAGTATTTATCATATAAATTAAAATCACACAACATAATCAGTAAATAAACACTATATAGTAATGAATAGCATGTTTATTAATTTATAAGTGTTACAAGTATTCAGTATCACAGTGTTTGTTAAATGTGCATCTATATGTTTTACATAAATTAGATTTTTTTTTTTAACATAGTTATATATGATAAGGTAAATGTTAAGGCATGATTTAGTGAGCCTGTTCCACTCTCAGCTTTCTGTTCCTGCAGACAGTGGTTCTGTCCTTGCCTTTTATCTTTTGTACTGGTATGATCCCTCATTGAAATGATTCAGCTCACTAAGCAGGTAGAAAGCTAGTCTAAGAGATGGAAAGTGAACTTCTGAATCTTTTGTGAGTTGATTCAGTTTATGGGTGGGCCAGAGAACCATCAGGAGATGATCAGAGGAGACTGGAGGGGTGCTGTGTAGCCAGGCAGGGGAGTGCCTGGGCATCCATCCTGTGTTCAGTGGTGCTGTTTTGTTGAGCTGCATCTGTACATTTGGATCAGTCTTCCTCTGTTAAGAAAAATACTTCTTTTTACAATTTTATTTTCTTGAGTATGTGAGACATCATGATACTGAATTATCTGGAGCACAAATCAGATTGTTGTTGGTAATAAGCCTGATGAATAAATGGGACTTCCATGATAATCTCCTTGCATATCAGTAAAATTATCTTTTGTTTTTACTGGTAGTTCCTGGACCATAGTATTCAGAAATTCTTACTCTGTTGTTGCAAGAGAGGATATTTAGTGTTTTGTAATCAAGACTGTTTCCATAAGATAAAATTTGTGCTTTATAGAATCTTGACACTACTTTTTTTTTTTTTTTTTAATTTGTAGTTCACCTTAGCAGAGCAGATCCTCCAAAGTTTGCTGTTTGTCCGCTTCTTGTGTACATCTCTGAAGTAATCCCTTGCTGCCTCTCTTTGAGTTTCTGCCTACATTACCTCTGATAAGCACAAGAGAAAAAAAACCCCACAACCCTCCAGTAGTGTTTAGGTGCTTCTTAGAGGTGCTGGGCCTAAGTTGTTAGTGTATACAAAGCTGTTAATGAACACAGTAGACAAAAAGTGCCGTCAAAGTATGAAGTCCACTTTCAGTTACTCCTAGCTATGTGTTTCATGGTCTGAAGAAGAGGACAAGGTATTGCAAAACTGTTAAAAGAAGGAGGAGCATAGTGTGACTTCTTAAGCACTTCAAAGACAGTGTCAGTAGAATAACTTAATTCCATGTTTCTAAGCATATTTATTTTCCTCAGTCCTTTTTTCTTTATATTGGCACAATTCGTTCTTTGCAAGTAATGTAAGAGGAGCAGGGTCACATACAAAAACACAGTGGGTTAGAGAACAAGGATACTTGTTCAGAAATGTAAAATATTTTACAAAACGTTTATATTGAAAAGTAAGTATTTTCATATTTTCCAATAATGCTTTTAGAATAATGATTTTTGATATTTCACACAAGCGGTTTACCAAGAGTTGGATAGAGACTTCACTTTTACTGGGCACGAGTTTCCTCTTTTTCTGTAAGGTTAAATACAGATGAGCTGATTAAGTGTAGTTTGATGCTTTTTTTTTTCCTCCCTTTTCAGAAAGATGAAGGTAGTGATGCTAGTTTGAGTGATAGCCACATATCTCCTCCCGCCAAACGTACCTCAAAACATGCTGATCCTGTGTGCAAAGACAAATCAAAATCACGCAGTACTGCGCAGCGAGAGGAATGGAGCATCTCAACTGGACAGTCCAGGTAATTTTCCCACAAGAAAAATGAGATCTTGCCAATTTTTCCTATATTGTTTACCCTCTTGTGCTGTTTCAGCAGTGAGCTGCAGCTCATGCTCAAGAGGGTCTTTTTGAAGCATGCTCTTTTCTTTTAGATTAAGACTCCAGGAACGTGGGTTACATCAGTCCTCACATCTGTGTTTCCTTTCTATGCAAATTTGTGCAAAAATGGAAAGTAATTTAAATTGAGATGCAATCTAAATTCTAGATTCTTGATACAACCAAATGTAGTGACTTAGCTGATATTTTTTATGTACTCAAGCTATAAGTCAATGTGACATTTTAATTAGGAAACTGGTATTATCATATTTAGGGAAGGGATAATGGTCAAGATTCTTTCCATTGTTGTTTTCAGCCTCTCTTCCCTGATTAGTTATAAGGACTCAAGTAAATTATTTTATTAAATAGTTCAGTTCAGCCTGGAGAAGAGAAGGCTCTGGGGACACCTTATAGTGGCCTTCCAGTACCTGAAGGAGGCCTACAGGAAAGCTGGGGAGGGGCTTTTTACAAGGACTTGTAGTGAGAGGACAAGGGCCAATGGCTTCAAACTGGAAGAGGGGAGATTTAAGTTAGACACATGGAAGAAATTCTTTAGTGTGAGGGTGGTGAGACACTGGCCCAGGTTGCCCAGGGAAGCTGTCGCTGCCCCCTCCCTGGAAGTGTTGAAGGGCAGGTTGGATGGGGCTTGGAGCAGCCTGGGCTGGTGGGAGGTGTCCCTGCCCATGCAGAGGGGTCGGAACTAGGTGATCATGAAGGTCCCTTCCAACTCAAACCATTCTATGATTCTATGAAATACAGCCTTAATCTTACACATTTTTATAATTCAAAATACAAGTAATTGGTTTCATTTTATAACTGCTAATCATACTTTACAAAACATTCTTGTTTTCAGAAGGCACTTCACATGATTACAGGTAATTATGAGATAGTGCAGACAGTCTGTTCCTGGGACATGAGCTTTCAGATAATACTGATTCTTTTGTAGATACATATTTCATGTTTATGTACAAATCAAAATGGTTCTTACAGTGCTTTGTATGGAAGGGTGACTGTAATTCACTACTGAACTGTCATCTGCTAGGATGAAATACATTTTAAAACTACAAAAATCTTAAAATAGATCTCTTGTTTTGCTTGTTTGTCCTTTTTAAAACAGAGCAAAATAAATATTGTGCATTATGTGCCATGGTCATCTGGGAATATGTTGAAATTCACACACCTTATTTCTTGTGTTTATAGGTATAGACTTGTACCTTTTAGAAGTCCTAAGAGCTAAAGAAATACTTAATTTAGATCACTGTCAAATGAAATTCAGCTAAAACTGAAACTCATGTTATTACTCCTGTAGAACCCATTGTGACATGTCTTTGCATCTTAGGTTTTTAGTTGTCTACCAAAATCCAAATCACTAGGCTTAATAATACTGATCTTGACTCACAAAACCTTTCCCCAAAAGTTTTATTGCTAAACCTTTATTATATTTAAATTTCACTTCTTCAGTTCTGATTGCCAAAATGCTTAAAATACCTGACTAGAACAATCTTACTGGAAAGTTGGCTGTGGATATGGTTTTTGTAAATGAGGTTTTCTGTGTTGCTGCCCAACCTTTGCAAAAATTCTTAGGTTACCGTTGTTTTGTAAGGACTTGTTATATGTTTCTTCGGACAATAATGGCAAAGCCCACACCTTCTGTGCTTCTAAGTTGAACTCTGTTGTCTGCTGAACTCTTGCTCATGTTCAAGCTCAGATTGCATATGTTATTATTAAGATTTCCCCTTCTTTTTCTCTTTTCCATCAAATTAATTTTAGTTTCCTAGTTTAAGAACAAGTTCTTCCTCCCTATCCAGTACTGGTGTACACTGAAAACAGTTCATTTATCTGCAAAGTGCTTAGTGTTCCTGAGGGTGGAAGAGAGAAAAAAAAAAAACCACAATTTTTTTTCCTTTTGCTGGCTTTATTTCATTTTTTGCATAGTAGTGTCGCCAAACTGCTTTTTAAGTCTGCCAGCAGTTGTATAGTTTTGTACTCCAAAATATCTTTTAGTAAAATCATGTTTAATAAATAAGAATAGTTTCAATTTTTTTAAAGAAGTGAATGAAGGAGCTATTGCTTATGCAATAAAATTGAAGAAAACTCTGGATGTTTTTGTCTTAGACCATGAAGTATTAGGGGTTAGTTTTCCTAAAAGTTAATTTAAAGATAAATTCAAAATATTAGATTGATAGAGAACATGAAAATGTGTTTTACTGATTCTAAGTAAACTCAACACAGATTGATCATGTTGATTTCACTTGATAAGATTGTTAAATTTATTATTTTTGTGAGAGTACAAAGCAGCTTCTTGTCCTTCCATAGGTTTATCCCAAATGTTTGAACCATAATTGCCTTTGAAGGGCTATATGAAGATCCTGTTCTGATATTTAAGGGGAGAGTTAATAGTAGGACATGGCATGAGGGGACATTGGAAGGATTAATAAAAGAGATGTTTAGATAACTGTGAGGATTCATATAATTGGTATTGGGCAGTTTTGTCCTCAGGAAGTAGAATGGGCATGAAGTAGTCTTCACAAAGGTTGAGTAGTCATGGTGTGTCATTCTGTGTTCTAAGTTCTATTTTCACTGGCTAAGAAGTGTTAACATTATTTGCATGTTCAATGTAATTGTTTCCTAGGTTAACTTCTCAGCCTGGTGCTACACTACCAAATGGACGTAGCTTATGTAAGTGTATTACAGCAAACCCTTTTGTATCTACTTTTACATTTAACAAGTTTATGTCAATGATGTTTCAGTTGCATATATTTTTAATAATTTCACTGATTACTCTGACCTTTTTGATCAGAAAAGTTACTGTTTTGGCTCAGTTTTCTTCTGTTAACATCTTGGATGCTCTCTGTTTCATGGGGAACATTCTTAGATGAAAGTCCATTTCTCTTCTCAATTCAGACCTCTTGGCCATGATCTTGATGTTTTCCTTAATTGCCAAATTTACTGTTATGAGATAATTTTGGCCTTTCTCTCCCAGCTGGTCTCTTTGATTACTTACTCACTTTGCTCATTTAAGATTTGGCCTTATATGGTTCTTAACATTACTTAACTCTACTGGTGCTTTAGAGAGACCTGCCTTGTCTGCAGCTTCTGCTACCTTGAACAACTTCCCTATATGCTCATAACTTACAAACTTGCCGTCTCATTCCATATCTCAGCTATAACAATTTTGTCTTTTGTGTCCCTTTTTCATCAATTCTGTCCTGTTTAGTTCTGTGTTGACTATGTAAGTGTTAATCCATTAAGCATATTTGGTATTTTTATTATTTATTGTGGTGCCTAAGGAACAATCAGGAGTGGGAACCCTTTTTGTTTGGCACTGTACAGAGTAGCTGGTATAGATCTGCTTGTGCAATCAATATGATGTATCTGACCTTTTGATCCTGTATTTGAAAGACTAAGAATTGAAACTGTGAGCCAAGTGTGCATTTTAGTATTGATGCTACCTTAAAAAGTGTTAAATGGATATTTGAAGGCCAAATTTTCATTATAAAATAAGATAGCCTACAAGGAAACAAGTTTGAGTCTGAAGAGACAGCTTGTAGAAGAACTTTGATAGGAATTTTTAAAAAAATATTTCTTTAGTGAATATATGGGTGCTCATGTTGTGCTCCATAACTTTTGGTTTATTGTCCTTGCTAAGTATTCTCTTATTAATTCTTGTTTGTAAAAATGTTGTTTCCTGCATTTTGAAGTAGTAATACAAATTTCTCTTAGCTCTCAAAAGCCATCCCCTTCGAGGGGAAAAAAAGGGAGATGGGGACCATGCTTGCATAAACGGAGATATAGAAGTCAGAAAAAGTTGTCGGTCCAGGAAAAACAGATTTGAAACTTTGAATCAGAGTTTATTGTTTGATCAGCTAGTAAACAGGTATGTGGGAATACTTCAGTTGTATTCACAAAGCATCTTAATCTTTTTTTTTAAAAGTTAGAAAACCCTGTCTTCCAGTGCCATCTCTGTGTTTTACTGTGGGAATGTATGAGTTGAAGCAAGCTAGATTGTGGTTTGCCTTCCAGGCTGGGTCCTGTGCTGTGACTGCCTAAGTTATCCATGCTCTAAATGCAAAGCAGCTTGCCAGATTTTGATTGAGGAGGAAGCTACTTCGTGTTTACACCTGGATAAAATCGGGTATATTGGCAGTTATTGCAGAGTGGCTGACCTGCTGTAAATCCACATTCTAGTTTGTTTCTTAGTAGCCTGTTTATGTAGTGATACCCTAAATGTGATGTAACTTGGTGATTACCAACGATGCTTGAAGGCTTTCTGGATTTTGCTTGTATGATTTTGATCATAAAATATCAAAAGTTCGTAGCTTTTTTTTCCTTTTTTTTTTTTTTTTTTTAACCATTTGTTAGTAATTCACATAGGGTGGGTGTCACTTTTTGACATTTACTGTGCAGACAAAGTAGGTCAGACAGGGAGGCATGGTCTGGTCTGAGCATAGGAATGGGAGCCAGAAATACTTTTCTTGAAATAATATTTCTTTGTGGCCCTGGACAGGTCACTTAATATGTCTTAATTTTCCCACCTGTAAAATGGGTTTTGATAGTCACATCTGTGAGAGGGTGCTTGCTGTAGTGCTTGGAAAGTGGATTAAACATAAGCATTTCATTGCTAAGTATGGTCTTTACTGGTAAATGTATTCTGGTGAATCTTTTAGTGATTTAATTTTCTTTTTCAGTTTACTCAGTAACTACTTGGTATCCGTTTAAAAATTTATATTGAGTTATATTTATTTTTCTAGTTGCAGTTGCATCTTCCTCTCCTCATCAAAAGTAGGAAAAAGTCTACCATGAACATTGTAATTTGATAAGATCATGGTACTGAAATCTATTTATAAACTTACAGTGATTACAGTGTGTCCCATAATAATTGGAGATTTTTAAAAAAGGTTAGACAAAGGTGTAAGGAATGATTTAGGTATTTCATAGTTTATTCTTGTCTGGCAGAGAAGGTGGACTTTTCCAGGTCCCCTCCAACCCTATTTTATGTAATAGTGGACTATAGCATGGTTTTATCTTAAGTGGTTATGTCACAAATCACAGATACTTTAAAATAATTGTTTAAAATTGAGAGGGGTGCTCATAATGAAATCTTGACTTCACTGACTTCCATGACTAGAACATCCATTGACTTATTTCTAGAAAGGATCTCACCCTTTAGCTTTACTTTTAAACAGCTTGGAAGAAAGGACTTGAACATTTTTGCCTTCTACAATTGTAGTGGAATTCCAGTGGAAATTGTTCATACTGGCCATAGAGAACAGTAACTGGGTGTTCAGGACAGGTGGCCAAATAATTGACTTGGCCTGGCTAATACTCTGTTGTTTACTTCCTTAGCAATGAGGCATCTTGGCCGAGGTTATTATTTATACACTACTATTGTTTTGACAGCTGTTTACAAATACTTCAGATAATGAACGTGTAGACTAATTAAATAGTAGATGAGAAATGGTAGAGCAGTGAGCTGAAAAAATGAATAATGAAATTCCAAGTGTTATGGATTTAACACTATAAAAAAATAAATAGTAGTGTCTCTCTGAGGTAAGAAGCTGTAAAGCTTATGGGACGGAGACATTAATTTCTTTCTCAGTGTTATAATTATGTAGGTAAAAAGCTCTACTTTCTTATTCTGAGAATCTAACATCTAAGCAGTTACAATTTTTTATGCTACTATTTTCACTAAACAAAAAAAAATAATAAAAGTTACAGCCTGATTTGAACCCTGAATTTTAATAGCATCAGCATTTCTTCTTTTGCATGCTCTTTAAACTATATTCTGTAGATTTATCTTCCAGTTTTCTTTCTTGTGGTTGGTTTTCTAATTAATTGATAAACTAAGAAGATACATTAAAATTTTCAGATTTTCATTGATTTGTATATTTAGCTGATTTGTAGATCTTGGAATAGCCATAACAGACCATAGAATTAGGTATGTTAAGTTTTTGGCTGCTATTTTAAAAGTTTTGCATGTCTACTGTTTTAAGACTGATTTTGTGTGTGTGTGTTAACTGTTCCATGTATTTCAGTACTGCTGAAGCTGTCCTACAGGAAATGGATAATATTAACATCAGGAGAAACAGGCGGTCTGGAGAAGTAGAACGGCTACGGATGTGGACAGACACAGAATTTGTAAGTGCAGAGCTTCTCAGATTTGGGTAAAAGTAATACCCAGGGGAAGCGTGGCTGGGTTTTCTGTGGTGGTGTGTTTTTAATTTTTCTTTTTCAGCCTTCATGCATTTGTAGCTGTCAAGAGGTTTCAGATCCTCTTCAGTTGCTAACATTAAACAACTTGATAAACTCCAATTCAAAACAAAATTCACAGAAATATATACTCAGTTGTGTTTTTTTTACTGATGAATTGACTGTCATGCCCTCATGATGTCCTGTGGTCATTCTCCTTGGGTTTGAAATATGCTCTGGTAGTCTGCAAACAGGACCAGGAACTGCCATCTGCATTGTTCCTTATAACAGCTCTATACTGATGTTAACTATGTAGTAGATGGGCTGGGTGCTGTCTGAGAGGCTTATTTTACTGCCTGTTAAATGAGACTGCTTTTGTAGTCTGCTTGTGGAGGGCTCTGTTGGAAAAAGGCTTGGGGGCTAGAAATTGTGTATTGAGTATTACTTCCTGAACTGTGGGCTAATACTGTAAGTAACATGGGACAGTACTGATAGTGTCTGTGAATTTTATTTTAGGAAAACATGGATATGTATTCTCGAGTGAAAAGAAGGAGGAAATCACTGAGGCGAAATAGCTATGGGATTCAGAACCACCATGAAGTGTCCACAGAAGGGGAAGAAGAAGGTATGGGTTGTAAAGGATTGTAAGGGTTTGTCTGAAATACTTAAAAAACAAAGCTCTCCTCGACGTAAGATAGCTGTGTAATTTGGTTTTGCATCTGGATTTGGAGTTACTGAATAGACCAGTTAAGAAGACTATTTCAAGTAGGTACACAGTGAAGGATTCTTCCTCTTTTGAAGGAGAAGTTTTACGGATCTCTACAAATAGTTTTCTTTAAACAAAAGCAAGCTTATCTGAAAGTAGCAGAATAAGCCCTGATTTCTAGATGGTTATATACTTACTCCTGTTTTCTATAACACTAGTTGGTGCTTTGATTATATTCCCTGTAAGAATCCTCTGCTGGAAGCCAGGCTGTGATGCATGTAGTCTGTAACTATACATGTTCTAACTGACTTTCTCATGCTGGTTGGCAGTTACCATGTGTAATAATCAGTTCTGCATCCTTCATCTGGGGAAGTTATTAATTACAGTCTCTGTTTTATATCCATCTGCTGAGTTTTAGAAGGCTTGTAGACACACAGAGCTGTATTCTGCATTCCTTAAAAAATTTAAATGAAACTGGTCAGTAGGTTTCAAAACAAAGTCCTTTAGGAAAAAAAAAAAAAAGGATTATGGATAACTTTGGCATGATCAATAGCATGCTTGGCTTCCTTAAGAAGTCAGACTCCAAGGATCCATACAGAGTTCAGTGTAGTGTGACTCAGTTTTGAACGGAAATTGCTTTAAGCGGTATAGTCTGTCCCAATTAATAAGAATACAGTCTTAATTCTGAGATTAGGGATGGGAATACTGCTCCTGTCAATAGGTGGACTAAGTGGTACCTTCATATAATGTGTCCATTTTTTGTAAAAAATGGTATTGTGAGTTGTAAAGTTGTACTTATTTTCATGCTGTGTCAAATGTTTGGTTTTCTGAGGCTCCTGTAGTAAAGGAGAAGGTGGGCATAATTCTTAGTTTGAAGGGTAATTATTGAAGGAAGAAGCGGATAGAAGTGGTATTTAAAGTACTTTACAACTAAAACTAATGTGATAGCATTTTTTTCTCCTGTTACTTTTCGAGAACCTTCTGTGGGAAATTAGAAGGAAGTTTGACAATGTGCTGTAGATTTATCTTGATTTTCAAATGTTCAGTGATTTGCCAATTAGTGCTAATTAATAGGAGGGGAATAACTCCCAGCGACCATTAAAATGTTTATTTTGAGGGTGAATATAGCTCTGACATCAAGTAAAAGCATTCTGAAAACACTTTTCTACCCAAACAGAGTCTCAGGAAGAAGACGGAGATATAGAAGTAGAAGAAGCAGAGGGAGAAGAAAATGATCGGCCGTATAATCTCAGACAGAGAAAAACTGTTGAAAGATACCAGGCCCCTCCAATAGGTGAGGAACTAGTGCAGTGCTCATACTGTTCTGCTTGACTGACCTCCAAGAAAAATGTGGGAAGGGAAAACGTGGATGACCACTAATCCCTCACAGAGTTCCCATGCAGCATTAGTGACTTCCATCCTGCCTGTTTTTCTTTAGCATGTGAATAGGACTGCTGAGACATTTGCAGCCTGCCTTGTGGCACTTTGCAGGTACTGCCATGTGCTGGGCTCAGGGTTGGAAGTGAATGGGGTTGAGGTCAAGAAATCAGTTGACAGAAGTCGAATTCAGAAAGCAAGCTAATAAATTAGATAATTACATAGGAAGGATAGTTGCTGTTATGCCTCCTTCTCTCTAGGTAAGCCTAGTTCATAACTTTATATAAATTGCATAGCAACAGTTACCATATCATGCCTAGGTAGGAAATTTACACTAGAATAGTATAGTTCAGTTGGAAGGGACCTACAGTGATCATTTAGTCTAACTTTATGACCACTTCAGGGCTGACCAAAAGATAAAAGCATGTTATTAAGGGCATTGTCCAAATACCTCTAAAGAAAGCACTGTCAGGCTTGGTCATCAACAACCTCTCTAGGAAGCCTGTTCTCATGTTTGATCACCCTTTTGGTAAATTCAGTGCTTCCAAATGTCTAGTCTGAATTTCCCCTAGTGCAGCTTTGAACTGTTCCTATATGTCTTATCACTAGAACCCAGGGAGAAGAGCTCACCTCCCTCTCCACTTCCCCTCCTCAGGAAGCTGTAGACAGCCAGGAGGTCACCCCTCAGCCTTCTTTTCTCCAAACTGGACAAACCCTGTGTCTTCAGCTGCTCCTTGTAGGATATGCCTTTAGTGATCCATACAGGTTTCAGTGTAGCATCTCCTGATTTTGAACCCTTTGATACTTCTGTTTGAAATAATGTGTTCTGTGAATGTTTGGTTTGGAGTACAATGATGGTATCCACTGTATCTTAAGGCAACTTGGAAATGAAGACTGTGGTAGAGAAATGCTGTGGTTATCTGTTAAGTGAAGTTTCAGTATGTGTCATATTATCCACTGTGCAGAGGTGTCTGTGTGGTGTTTCATATCCTGCAAAGAAACTAAAAATGCTAGTGCCCTGGATAAATAACATTCTGGGCCATGATAGCCACAGCTGTGATGATTTGAGGAGACTGAGGGTCAAATTCCAATTACTGTATCAAGCCAAGTATGGGAATAGTAAAAGAAAGCTTAAGAGGTTAGATTTCTTCTACCCCCCTGAGCTTTTAGAGAAAATAAGGATAAGATTACTGGTGGAGCAGTAATTTAGCCCTTCTGTGCTGTATTTAAATTAGTTTATTACTCTTTTTGTAACTGATACTACAAACCTGTAACTTCTCTTACTCAGTACCAGCTCATCAAAAAAAGAGGGAAAATGCACTGTTTGATATTCACAGATCTCCTGCAAGAAGAAGCCATATCAGGTAAATGTCAGTCTTTTGGTGCAAAGTTGTTTGCTTTCGCTCAGTGCGTTTCTTTTAGGTTTGGATTTTCAAAACATTTTTGAATGAGTTGTACAGTTCATGAATCCATATGCGTGGGTCTGGAATTGGATCATAAGTTCAGATCCTGATCAGCATACAAAAATGGATTTCTTAGTACTTCACAATACCCACAGAAACTTGGTGAATGGAAATAGGTGAACTCCAAGTCCTGGGAGGATCTGGAAGTTGCACTCTAGCTTTATTTGTAAGGGCCTATATTTAATGTTTCAATCCAAAGCAGCTATAAAACAGGTCAGGGTAATGTTTTTTGTTTTTTCCAGTTCAAATTTTATCCAAGTAATATTTACAATAAAATATTTTCCAAGTATAATTTCTGACTCTTATCTCTTCTGTCAAAGAAGTCTAATATACCATGTTGTCTTGGAAACTGTCAATAGGTTTTATTTGATAAAACAGATGAGATCAGAGCTTAATATTTTTTTAAAAAATAAACTTACTCAAAACTTTAGAATGATAAGTCTGTCCCTGAAACAAACACAAGTAAATGAATGCTAGTCTCAGCTGAAACTCTTGTCTTATTGCTCAATTTAATGGCGTCATGAAAATACAAAAAGCAAATGAAACAATAGCAGAATCTTATGATTTTACGAGTTAGAGAATTTTTTTTTTTTCTTAAAGTGCATATGACATTTTGTTGGATAATCTCAGGACTTGTTCTTGCTAGTAAGAAAGAAACAGTGTGAAAGCTATTACCTCTTCAGTTTTAGCACGCTCATTGCTCCACTTTATCCCTTCTTGTCAGGACACGGTCATAAAAATTCTTCCTAATGGTATGATACCACCTTTATATGTTTTTAAATGTATCTAATTTTTGGTTATTTAACAGTAAAACTGTTTGACCACGTTATCCTTTGGCAAAACCAGCTAGTTAGTGCGTTATTGTTTTCATACAAACGATGCAGTTCACTCTAGTCTCTAAAAATGCTTGAGTTTCTACTAATAGCAACGTTTGCATGCAGAAGAAGTGCCAGCTTTTTTCAGACTGACATCAAACTGAACACCTTTTTGTATAGAAGATGTCAAGTACATTCTTTAATATTTCTGAAATACTCAGTTTTCTGAAATACTGTCAAGCAAAAAAAAAAAGTTCATGCAGACTTTGAATAGTAATTTCACTTAGATCTGGCTTAGAAGTTAAACAACAGTGCAGGTATTTTGTGAAACTGTTCTGCTGTTCAGAATTAAAGACCTCATAAAAAGAGACTATATACTTTAGGAAGTAGGGATTTTTTGTCAAAGAATATTTAAAAGGAAGCATCAAACTGAGTAAGAAGATCTTGATATTTCTGTTAAGTGAGAGGTGGCTAAAGTGGTTGGAAGCTTTCCCAAGTACAGTTGTTGCCTGATGAACTTCAACAGCTTGTTGATTAAATACTCAAATCACACTTGCTGAGTTAACATGGACTAGACCACACATCTTATAGGGATCTACTGTTTTAGTAGTGTTCACATTAAGATCAGATATTCCTGGGACAGTAAAATATGTTGTTACTGATGACTTTCATGCTTACCTAATAGAACTCAAATTGGTGTGCGTCTTAAACCTGGACAGCACTGTACTTGCCATTTCAGTTTAGTTTTTATAAAATAATCAAAACATGTCATTCTACTGCAAAAAGGACAGACTTCTGATGTTTATTTTGCCTCTTCAATAGGAGAAAGAAACATGCCATTCACAGCAGTGATACAACCTCTTCAGATGAAGAACGTTTTGAAAGAAGAAAATCTAAAAGCATGGCCAGAGCAAGAAACAGGTACCGAAACACATTTGGTCTTTTAAGAGGGTTTGTTTTTTATCAATCTGCAGAAAACAAGCAGAACTGTTCTATAATGTTCTATCAGTTCTGCAGACTTTTTGATCCTGGATGTGATTTCTGCAGATAGAGTGTAGGATTTTTGGTTATATATTTACATAGATTTTGAACTCTTATGAGTAGATCATTAACAATAGTGATTAAAAGACAGAAAGATAAGAATGTCTGTTGGTTTCAGTTGGGTTATAAGACAAACAAATTTCAGTTAAAATGGCTTTTGATTCTTGGTGTTACTTGCTTGAGTGATTAAAAGACAGAAAGATAAGAATGTCTTTTGGTTTCAGTTGGGTTATAAGACAAACAACTTTCAGTTAAAATGGCTTCTGATTCTTGGTGTTACTTGCTCATGCTCAGTTCAGTTGTATTCCCAATACTAGCTCTTATTCTTTTGTTTCCCTGTTGTCTAACAATATGTGCATTCTGTGCATCCAACATACTTTTTTGACCTTGTATTTATTCACCACTTATCTAAAAGTGGAAGATCTATTAAGGTATATCAGTAAATTTCCTGACTGCTAGAGATACATTAAAACTGAATAGAGGAAATAAGTGTTTACTTGCTTTACTTGTTCCATGTATTTCTGTCTGCCACACTATTCCTTTTTCCAACCTGAGGAATTCCAGCAATGTACAACTACCAGAAGCATAGTTGCTCGTGTAACCTGTATTGTACCAGTACCTTTCTTCCTCACTTTATATGTGCACTTGACCTGATATAATTAGTGTCCATGTAGGGGCTTAAATCTTCTTTGTATACACTAAGTAGCTGGAATAGGTGGATGTGAGTTACAGCCGATTTTGAAGAAATATTTTAATTTCCTTTCTTTGGGCTCTAATGAGCTATATTAAAAAAAACAACAAAAAAAACCCCACAACTTTGGACTATTAATCCTTTTCTTACCACACTGAACTTCTGCAGGGCATCACTGCCAGTGGAGAGTGTCCTGTTCTTTTGGTTAATGTTGTTCTGTGTTTAGTCAAAATAGTCTGCCCAGCCTAGTTCCCCAGATTGAAACATGTGCATGGAAGTGTAAATATTTCTTTGTGTTTAGGAACTTCCAGATATACGAGAATAATTACCACAGTAAAAAGGTTAGTTTTGATTATGTTATCAATTCAGGAAGGCTCTGTCTTTAGGCAGAAGGAGGCATTTAATCTCTGGGTTCTTCCCATTCCAGCAAAATGATCAAAACAGAGCAATGCTCATTTGCTGATTTTGTTTTTATTTTGTTGTTGTTGGACAGGTGCCTGCCTTTAAACTTTAGAGCAGAAGACTTAGCTAGTGGAATCCTGCGGGAACGCGTGAAAGTTGGAGCAAGTTTGGCTGATGTTGACCCTATGATTGTTGATAAATCGGTAGGTTTTGTTAAAACTCGTGTTTTCTTTCCCCCAATTACACATAAGCACAGTTCACCACAGTGTCTCATTAGAGTTGAAGGAAATTTAAAATAAGCCCACTGATCTTTTTTGATTCTTTCCAAAGCTGTAATTGTTTATTCCTTTGGCTCACAGAGCACTTGCTTTTGGCCTCTGTGTGATCAACAGGCTGCATACGTATCCTAAATAAGCCGAAGTATCAATTGCCCAACTGTTTCTTTGTTTACAGTGAGTTTGTGATTATTTGTAATCGTAGCTCAGCACAGAAAGCAGAAGCACTTGCCTCCCAGGCTAGTTAACTCAGCACTAGCTGTGTGGGTTCTGTGCCTGTTCAGAAAAAAACAATGCACCTTTATGGTGTGTGTTGTGCAGAAGCTGCTGAGTTATTCCTGGGGCTGAGGCATTGTCTACAGGTACTTTGATTATATTCATGTTATGCTGTGCCAGAGCTTAAAAATGTTGTAAGACTTAAGGCTGGATCTCTGCAGATGTCCAGGTGTCTCTGGCACACTTAACTTGTGAACAAGATAAACCTCATGTAGACAACTGTGAGTTGGCTTTCTCAGTGCTTTTTTTTTACACTTTCACAATTCACAGGACTCCTGTTGATCAATGCAGTGTTGCTTGTAATTTGTTTTCCAATCTGTTATTTTATAAGTAAAGGTTCTTGTGTGGAAAGCTGCTAAAATATGTGCTTTGTATGCTTTGTTTTTATTCTAAGGTACGTTTTGATAGTATAGGGGGATTGAGCCATCATATCCTTGCACTTAAGGAAATGGTAGTGTTTCCTCTTCTCTATCCAGAAATATTTGAAAAGTTCAAAATTCAGCCACCAAGGTAGGTGTATTTACTCTTATTGTTGTATATTTTTATGTAGTAAGCTCTGAAGAATGCTTCACTTGAAAACACATAAGAGATTGATTCTTTCCCTGAAGTGTTTACAGTTCAAAATGATTTATGTGTTTCCTACTCCACTTGTCTATCAGAATATAATAAGCACGATTAAGAGTTAAAAAAATCTAGTTTGTTTTTCTTCTGGTAGGAAGGTAAACTTTGTGATTTGGTCAATTAAAGACATTTCAAATGTTGTATTTAGTAGTACTTTGCTTCTCCCCCCAATGTGATGAATTATTTTATTGTCAAGCTATGTGCTGATGTTTCTTTTATAGAAGTAATCTCAATAATGTTACATTGTGGTTTTAATATTTATGAATCAGGTATGTTGGTGTGTGATTTAAATGGGTACACATAATCTAAGTAAATTGAAAATTTTGGGATGTTTATGTTATTTAAATGAAGTGTGTTTCTCCAAAGTAGTAGTAAAAATGGAATAAAGTATTATGTAATATTTAATGTTTCAGGAGTTATTTAACTAATGTAGAACAATCATTTGGGAGCTTAGTAAGCCTTTGATTAATGTTCTCTGCAAAACAAAGATTTACTGACATGCAAGCATAAACCAAACAGATTTTATGAAGTTGTGTAGAATACACTAAATGGTAATACTAAAAGTCTTTCTTCTCCAGGCTCCCTGTCTTAATTATAAAATTTGACTTGGAGTTTTTCAGGAGACATAAAATAAGTTTGTGACTGTGTTGATCCATTTATCTTCAGGGGCTGTTTATTCTATGGTCCTCCTGGAACAGGTAAAACCTTGGTAGCTAGAGCTCTAGCTAATGAATGCAGTCAAGGAGACAAAAAGGTGGCTTTCTTTATGAGGAAAGGAGCAGACTGTCTCAGTAAGTGGGTTGGTGAATCTGAACGTCAGCTTCGACTCCTTTTTGATCAGGTTAGAAGAAAATACATGTTTTTCTCTGTATGGTTTTTTTTTGTGTGTTTTAGGCAGCCAAAATTATTTGCAATTGACACTAAATACCTGTAAGTTACCATAGATTGGGCAGAATGTGTCCAAATTATATATTTAGATGAAGAAATAGAGGAATGCTGAGGATAGTTTTTCTTGCTCTGAAAGCTGAGAGGACAAAGTCTCTTGACTTGTCCATTAATGAAACAGACAAAGTAGTTTGAGTAAAAATGGATCAAAATATTTAAAGCAGCGAGTTTGAATTTGCCTGGCACGTTCGGCGTAAATGCTGTGTGGAAGAGGATACAGGATTGCATCTGCTGTGTCTATATTTTAGTATCCTTAATTGGCTGGGAAAATGATGGACAGAAGAGAGTGTCACATAAAGCAGCGAAAAGTAGCTGCTCAAACAAAAGCTGTTTTCAGACACAGATGTCTAAACAAACAGGTTGTGGGCAGATAAGATACTGTTTGCTGTAACTTAGTATTGGGTGTCTCTGTTTTGAATTTCTCACACACACAGTAAAACTGATACACTGGTGCCATCTTGCTTATGCAAAAGAGAATGCAGTTCTTTTCTTGCTTTGAAACAATACTGTAGCTGAAAATTCAGTTTTATCTGTACACTTAAAGGTGTCTCAATATATCATGTCTTAGTTTAGGATGCTAATACTTTATAATAAAATCTAACTGCTTTCTGTGTTGATGGATAAATGATAAACAATAACAACGAATTATATTTTTTTCATGCATACCAGGCATACTTGATGAGACCCTCTATAATCTTTTTTGATGAAATAGATGGCTTAGCTCCAGTGCGTTCTAGTAGGCAAGATCAGATTCACAGGTACTATTTTCTCATATGGTGTATATATATGGTGTCTTGGTATATGCTACATTAACTTAATGAACTCTTAAGTGTAATTTTACTTGGTTCCTAAGAAGGGTTTTTACTTTTGCTTAAGCCGATTTACACTAGAAAAGACGGATTGAGGTTTTTTTTGGTGTCAGAAGTCAGTTACTTGATTCTTCCTACAGACTGTAATTTGCAGTCTAGTAGTATGATCAGTTTAAAAAAAAACACCATTCTAAAATAATGAATTGTAATGCTCTGTGAATGAACTGGACACCCCTGTCCTTTTCTTTCTGGATGAAGTGATGTGCAATGTTATTTTGAGCTGCTATAATGTATTTTTAAAAAAAAAACCACAATTTTTTATAACAGTTTACTGCTGGCTGAAGTGTTTCCTGGCTGCCTTCAATCTCAGTTTTGCTGCACTTTTTATGGCAATGAGCTTGTATCTTTCATTTTATAGGTGGTGGGATTTTTATGTAACTCTCCTTCTACTTAGCTGAGGCGGGTGGAACAGGAGGGAAGTTTGGGGGCCAACAGACCAGGAGGTTATGGGAACATGTGACTTTGTTTTGATGTACCTGTCTTCTGCCTGGTGCTATAGTTGCTCCAGACAGGAGGATACACACACTGGTAGTGGAAGAGAACTTTGCAGAGCTGCAATGAATGGCTTAGTGAGCTCACATTCACCTTTAAAAAAGGAAGTTTGAATTTGATGTAATACTTAGTGGAGTTGTAATAATAAGTATAATACAGATTATATCAAAAGGTTCCTTCTTGCATTGAGACTTGAAACAGTGATGCAATTTTTTTTTTTTAAATTTAGCTTTTTTGCTTTGAAATGATGAAAGTTACCATTGAAAAGTAAAAATTGTTCCAGTGTTCTCTGTAAGTTCTTTTTTTGGAAAATTCTCTTTCAGCTCTATAGTGTCAACTCTCCTTGCGCTCATGGATGGACTGGATAATAGAGGTGAAATAGTTGTCATTGGTGCTACAAACAGACTGGATTCTATAGATCCTGCGCTCAGGAGACCTGGTCGCTTTGACAGGGAATTCCTTTTCAATTTGCCTGATCAAAAGGTAAATCTTTTGAAGGAGATTTCAAAACTTTTCTAGTACGTTAAACTTTGAATTCCTGACAGCCAAGCTTATGAATTAATAATAGGCATTCTTACTGGTCAGAATGTTTAATTTGAGGAAGACATTCTTAGTAAAAACAAATTGATACTACACAAATTTCCACTGAACTTACAGAGTGGAAATGGTTCACATTAAACTGAATTGCTTATGTAAAAACTCTGGTTTTGTATGGACTTCTATCATGAGCCCTTGCTGTTGGGGTTTTTGGAAGTCATGGTAAGAGAAAATAGCTTTCTTATCATCACATAAAAATTGTTCATGCAGAGCCAGTCAGCAATTTGGCAACAGGAACATTTCAGTTCCTTGTCCTAGATATTTATATACTCAGCCATAATATTTCATTAATATATACTTAAAATTAAGTTTACTTTGCATGTTGATAGATGTGTTTGGATTCTATACCATTTTAAAATGGAGTGATTTTGGAATTCATCTGTATGTGTTGCGCTACTCAGCAATAAACGAATTGGTGAGGTATTTCACAGATGAAGCTGTTAATAATAGGTTCAGCAATTAAAAATTTAATTATAAAATCATGATTTCTACTAGAACGTAAGTTTGGATCAGTTAATGTATATGAAAGCTGTTGATTAAACAGCAATTAAAGTGTGTAACTGGTATACTGAGAATTACTGCTTATATATGAAACTAAAAAGGAAAAACCTTTGCTCTTGAGAGACTTTTGAGTAGTAAGTTCTCTTATGTGTCTCAGTGACATGTCAAAAACAGGTAGAATAACTTTATAGTCACACAAATATTCTGAAATATTATGACATGGATTTAGCTTGCTAATTTATTTTATTTTATTTTTAAATCAGGCACGAAAGCACATTTTACAAATTCATACCAGGGATTGGAACCCCAAATTGTCAGATCTCTTCTTAGGAGAACTAGCTGAAAAATGTGTTGGTGAGTGTTAACGTTGTTTGTACATTTAATAGAGATGTTTTCTCTTCTGCATAAAACTTTGAGAATAAGGTAAATATATCAGGATGTTTTACTATTTTTACTTTTTTAAACTTCTGTACTTTCAACAGCATTCTTCTTTTTGTAGTAACAAAATATTCTTCTGTCTTACTAAACCACCAAATGAGTAGCTTGTAGTAATTAAAAAATATAATCACGTTTCCTTTCTGCAACATCATAGCATGTGTACCCTCAAAGAAAGGCAAAATGAAGAGTGGGACCTGGAATCTTTAGGCAGACTTCTCATTAATTTAATGTATTACAGAAGAGATAGGGATATTTGGGGGTTTTTATCTGTCAACATACAGAAGGAAAAAGAATCAGTTGATCTTTTTGCATCTGTGTGGTTTGTTTTTTGTGGTTTTTTTCCCTGTTTTTACTGACTGGCATGCTCTCCTCTGGCAGAAATCCAACAAGCTAACCAGCCTTTCTAAAGATGAATTATTTTTCCAGATTGCTAGCACAGAACAACCCCAAAATGTAGATACAGGCAGTGGGGGAAAAAAAAGCACCATGCCATGAGTACATTACATATACCTCTGCAGCACCCAGAGACCTGCTGTACTGAATGGAGGATTGTTGTTCAACATAAACCTATAGAAATAAAAGCAAATCTTTTTATAGTGAATTCAACAGAGAAAATGACCCTAAAACACACACTGCAATCTCTTCTCAACTATTTGTCATACAAAGATACATCCTCTGTCAGTCATCTGCTTGGAGAAGCACAGAAGTTCTCAGAAGAAAGACAATCTCAAATACCTGTGCATTGGAATCCATCATCAGAGACACAGGAACTTTAAATTTAATGTCAGTCCCTTCAGTCAGCTTCAGTGCTTCAGAATTATCCTCTTCATCCACAGGAACATCTATCATCGAAGCAGCATCGTCCGCTTTTGATGCACAACATCTTCTGGTGAGGAGAAAACATAACCATCCAGCAAACTCCAGTTTAAACTGTGTTGGGTGTAAGACAGCATGTGCCAAACCCATTTCATGTAAATTCTGCTTGAATTGTGCGAAGACGTGGTGCTGCTTGGTGCTTATTTTAAAATCCCAGAGCATGAGGAAGGCTGTTGTTAGGTTCTTTGGAAGGTGTTCTTTGTGCTCAGTAAACCTGTCTGTTTTTTGGAAAAGTGAGCTAAGGACAAAAACACCCTTTTCTGTTTTCTCTGTCTCTCCTAGTGTACAGCTACTATGTACTTGATTGTCTCTAGTCTGTATCGTGGAATTTAAATGTTCCCATACATCCAACATTAAAACTTTTTTACTATTACAAGGATTTTTAAAAACAGCTGAAGACAACAGGTTTATCTTCTTCATCTTGAGATTGCCTCCCCATTTCTGTAAGTGAAATCTGCAGCAACTAAGTATTTGAACAGACTTTCAGGATTCCTTGTGGCCATTGCAAATTGGACTGATGGGTGCACTTGTCAGATTGATATGATGTATACTGGTCTGCTGTGTTGTCTTGTGTACAGGTTTTCTTTAAAAACAAACAAACAAAACCCAGAAAAGAATGCTTTTAAACAGGAAGATTTAGACTTGACAGGCTTTTTGCTCAGCAGGGTATAAACCTTTCTCCAGTTCGGCAAACCTGGCAACACTTGGATACAAGCACATGGATCCTAGTGAAGAAAACTGCTGAAGTACTACCCAAGTAAATGACTTTGGGGAAGCAGATACATATATGTCTGACTCAGAATTTCTAAAAAAACCCAGCAGTGTAATTATAAAGAAATTAGAAGAAAAAAGCCTCAGGACCTATGAAAAATAGGTTATTACCTGAGGGTTGATTTTTGTCCCGTGTGTTACAGATTGTGTACCTTTCAGGAGATTTCTGTGTAAGTGAAAATTAAAGAACCCACTTCACTGAATGTGCCTGCATGACTGCAAGGTGTCCAACACCAAATGAATCAAGTTGAGAGGAGCATGGCATTGCTCAGAAGACCACTCACTGATGTCTTACTAGTACTTTAAATAAACAAGTCATTATTATGGGTTTTTTTCTCCATAGCAGGGTGTACTGCAGCTGGGCCCCAGCTATCCTGAACTTTATAAGTCTTTCTTATCTCTTGTGCTTACTTCACTGATCTGTATGAGAACTTTCAATAGGTAGAGAGACTTATCTGTTAACTTGGCCCTGCAGGAAACAAAACATATTAGCAACTGAAGAAGTGTGAATTCCTCCATCTGTCATTTGCAGATGACTCTTTTTACAATGTAATAACAGTTATTTAGGTAAACAAAACTGTAAAGAAGAAACCGTCATTCTCAAGATGTTTGTTAAGCATATTCTGTACTTATTATTGCAGGAGCATTTTGTAAGAAAATGATACCTTGTTAGATTCCCCCCCCCACCATAATGCAACGATGAAGGGGAAGTTTTGCCATCAATGTACATATCTGTCACAATTTGAAAAAAACCAACAACATAATAGTTATTTTTCAGTTCTGTCATCACACTGAGCTGTTCGATAACTTGCTTTCCTGGCAGTCCATTTTAGGAGTTGTAGGCAGTTACATGATGCCAGTAGTAAGAAGTGGTGAATGTTGTTCACCTAAATGTTTGGCTTAGCTCAGTAGCTGATTTTGTTATTTTTTTGAGGTGAATGCTAGGTAGAAGAAATTTTAGAGTTGGCATAATTTATGCATGTTAGAAGTGGAAGAGTATGACACTAAAATTTCAGTGATCAAAATTAATTACTTGAAAATCTACATGGGAATCTGCTTTGCTGCCCTGCTCTTTAAAAGTTGTACTTGGAAAATGTTTAGCAGAGTGTGCTGGTAATGTGAACAAAATGAGCTAGTTGACAAGATAACTTGTTTTGTGTTAAGTTACAGTGTGTCGGTACATTTTTGCCTGCCAAATTGAACATCCTTTGTGAGATGCTTCAAAAATGGAAGTAAATGCACTGACCTTTGGTTTTATATTGTAGTGTCAATTTGGGCAAGAATAAATTCACATTATTTCCTGTTGCTGTGGTACTTTTTATTTTGCTTTGATAATATTTCACTTGTTTTTCTTTCTGTTAATCAGTGTGCATTTACTTCTTAGAAATAAAAATCTGTTTAATGTGTCAGAATATACAAGAATTCTGAATGTTTCCTGTCACTGAAATGGATGTACAGTATGCACGAGAGAGTCCATCAAAAAGAGACGCCAATTATTACTCTTCAAACGTAATTGCTCCTGAGAAATGAAAAGTAGAAATAGAGACTAATTGTGTATCTGATCACCTGAGAATTTAGTTTAAAAAATAGGCTATAGGCTATTATTTCCTAAATTTGAAGTTCTTTGGAGATACACAATCGGTGATTAAGATGACTGATAGAAAGTCATATTACAGCATTTATTAATAGAAAAATTGGAAAGGATATAGCTCATGACCTGCTGAATTTTGTCATGAAGATGCTAAACTAGTTTTTTAAGGCAGCAAGCGTTCAAGGTGATATATATCTCTAGGACACCTTTGATTTAAGCTTTGGTTTAGTGTCTCAAAATTTTTTGTTTAATCCCATATGTTTCTTAGATGAGAAGTGAACCGATTTAAATGGGGATGTGATACCTGATATTGAAAAAACAAAGCATCTTTTAGAGGAAAAACCTTTGTTTTGGTTTCTGTGGTGCACCTGTGGCTACTGTCTACTGGATTTATATAGTTGATGGATTATGGTTGTGTGGTTTTGATTTCATGATGGGAGTTAGTTTTAAAAACAAACAAACAAACAAAATCTTAGTAGTGAAAATAATTAGTTGCCTGTTGATTAATATAGAGAATGAATGTGAACATGTTTCAAATATCGTGTATTTCTGTTGAGGTAATTTGTGAATGTTAATTGATACAAACATTTTAGATAAGTCAGTGTGTGCTTATCCAGTTTACACCATTAGATCTACTAACATTTTTATAGAAACAAAAAGCTTAGTTTAAAAGTTGCAGAAGGAGTCTCATTTATGGTGACCTTCAATCTGTGTTTTTCTTTTTGAAAATGGTTTTCAAGTATGTGTGAGAAACTGTGGTGAAATTGGAAGTCTCAGCTAATTTAAGTCATCTTTACAGCTGAAAAGTTGGTATTTCTTGTTATTATCCCCCAAATGTATGTATCTGAAAGATGAGACTTGGTGCTGCCAAAAGACCAAAAAGAGGAGAAAAAGTGCAAATGGTGTAAGACTGGGCAGGCAGGGGGAAGTCTGGTTTAAAAAAAAAGAAATAATAATAAAGAAATGTGATTAATTAGTTTCTATCAACAATTTGTTGTAAAACCATCAGTTGTTAATGTCATGATACCAGAGTGCAACATGTTTTCCTATAGCGACTATAATTCTCAAAAAGAGTTTTCCCATGTTGTACAATTTTTGAAAATGTTGCTACAAAATAGTGGCATATTCATGTCTTTTACTGAGAGAGATGGAAAAATTTAAAATCTAATTTCTAGCTCTGGGAGATAAAACCCCAAACCATTAGTACTGTGAAAGATACAGAGGTATTAAGTCTTGATACTTCATAATTACTGGATCTGTGATTTTTCAGTAATGATGATTAAGCAATTATAGGTAACCACCTGTAGATATTTAGAAGCTAAACTGAATTAAAATTCTAATGATTTTTTTTACTTTCAGTTATATTAGTGAAATTATGAAACTCTAAAAAGTGTGGAACATTTTTCTTTATAGAACAAGTTCACATTTTTCTAAGAATCCACAGTATGCCTTTTAGCAACAGATTTAATCTCTTCCATATTCTACTCAAGAAACACATTTTTTTTTTATGCTGCTCATTTTCTCAGTCAGTAAAAGTTTAAGGCTAGTGATGTTAATTCAGTAAAAAAAAGTTACTTTGCTATTAAAAATATATATTCATGTAGAGATGTTAAAAAAAGGAGGAGAGAGGATAGTCTGTTAAAATTGCACACATACTTTAGACAATATTAAGGAGAAAGAGCAATGACAAACCTAAACCCCAGGCTGAAGATGCAGTCTATATGTGACACTATTTAGTGAAAATATAGGTTGTATTAACCTCAATATGGAATTAATTTCTTACTGTATTTAAATACACCTGTACATAATTTCTTGGTACACAACACTGTCACTGGATTATGACCTGATGCCTTTTGGCAGATGCTTTCTGGCCCTTGACAGTTGAGTATTACTGATTGTATTTAGCTTTAGGCATGTTTGAAATACATGTAGCACAGAATGCTGTTTCATGGAAGGTGTTTTTGTTTTTGTGTGCACTAGGGTACTGTGGAGCTGACATAAAAGCACTTTGCACTGAGGCTGCCTTGATTGCCCTGAGACGACGCTATCCCCAGATTTATGTGAGCAGTCAGAAACTACAGCTTGATGTTTCTTCAGTAGTTCTCAGTGCACAGGATTTTTATCATGCAATGCAGAATATTGTGCCTGCTTCCCAACGTGCCGTGACATCTTCAGGACATGCGTTATCTCCTGTGATCAGACCACTGCTGGAACGTACCTTCACTAACCTTCTTGAGGTTTTACACAAAGTATTTCCTCATGCTGAACTTAGCCAAGGTGATAAAAGTGAAGGTATGTGGGTTGGAGGTCTTTTGTGGTTTTTTTGGTTGTTGTTGCTTGTTTGTTTTATATCTTTTTTTCTTTTTGGTGCAAGTGCTGTTTCAATTTCCAAATATTTCAACTGGTTTTCTTATGTTGCTAGCCTTAAATCTGATGTGTATTTGTTTCAGTCTTCTGTTAGAACATAAATGCAGTTTGCTTGGATGTTGGTTAATTATTTTTGCCGATTAAAAGTTGCTGTTGGATTTAAACTGACCTGTGTGAGTGCCATCTGAAAAGAGAGACCTCCCAAGTAGTTTACCTTTTAAAGACAAGAAGTAAAGGGGCATAATCATGTGGTGGAACAAAATAAAACTGTGAGAGACTTTGCTCAGCATGGTTGGGCCTGCAAGTGGTGCTACTGTCCACAGTGCCTGGTGGCTGTCCCCAGTCCTTTGCTTGTTGAAGATGCAGAACCAGGCTGCAAAGAAGTGCTAATGGGAGATGGCAGCTCAGCAGGTGGGACTGTGGTCAGCCAAGATACTTGAGTCTGTGTGATGTTCATCTGCTGGTTAACGAGGAAGTCCTGAAGCTTCCCTTCCATTGAACTGGCCTGATGCACTTCTGATATTCTGAGTTCATCCTGCTGCCTCAACAAGCATGTAACTGCTGTTTTGTCAAGTTAGCTTTTTGCCAAATTAGAGAGTAAAACCAACTCACTGGGGGGTCCGATGTATGCCAGAACCCTGCTGCAGTGGGAGCAATGTGAGTGTGTTGAGAAAGCAGGGAATAGGAAGGAATGTGACTGACTGTTTTGACTGGCAGTGAGTCAATAGGTTCTGGGTTTTTTACCCAGCTGCTCTTCAAGACATACTTTAAGTTACCCTGGTCGTTTCTTGAAAGTTGAATGTTGAACAAGATTTGATACCCACTTTGACATACTGTTTTCTGCTGGTTTTTATCTGGAATCATCCTTACCCCCCACTATGTAATCAGTACTTGTGGTTGTGTGTAACCTGAAAATAGCCCAGTCATAAAGCAGATCTGTGACAGCAATGATTTTCTTTCCATTCCTGTTCTAGAACATGTTTTCAGATTGCAGCCCAAGCAGCTTAAGCCGATCCTTTTGCTGGCTGCTGCAGTTCCTCCAGCCCAGCTGTGCATTTTTGCTCTATCCCTTGCACTTACTTTAGGATGTCAGGCCTTTTGTTGAACAATTTTAGCCAGCAAATTCATCCAAACATGATGTATTTTTGTTGAGTTGGTTTTCTGCTGACTGTGGGATCTCTGGAGGTTTTAACAAGTGTTGGAGTTTGCATGAGATGGGGCCTGGGAGCATGTGGTGGTGGGCAGGGGGATGTGAGCTGACTTGCAGCTGCAGTTGGATCATATTTGGCTCTTGTAGTTAGAGTTGTTTAAGATGCTTAAGTCTCTGTCTAGGCTGTTAACCTGTTGGTAATGCACAATTTAGATACACTCATTATTGTTGACCAATTAGGTGCCTTTGTGTTTGTTGTAAAGTTCTAGTTCAGAGTATTTTCCTTTTTTTAAACTTTGTTGCATTTCTATTTATCTCAGCTCGTTACTGCTAAGTGAGTTTGGTCCAGTTGATTTGAAAGCCTCTATCCTTGCTCAGAGCTAAATTTTCAGCAGCTTCTGATCTACTTATTCTTGCTATGGACTAGCTTTTCGCCACTGTTTGGGCCTTTTTTATTGTTGTCCCCAGAGGCATGACTGTCAGGTATGTGACTGCATCTTGCCTTGCTAAGGGAGGTGACATCCCATACCAGCAGAAATATTATTGCTGCCCAGCCTGCTCTGAAACTGGTTTCTTACATCACGGAGCCATCTAGGTGAACCTCTGTTGTCTCATGTTCTTTAGTGTTGTCTAGAGGTTGATTCTTTTGTCCTGTGTAGGGGTTTGATCCTATGTCATGGCTTAATGTAAATCAGGCAAATCATGTGGTGGATCATATGCTTGAGAATAACACTTAGATGTCTCTGTATTTCACACTTTCTTTTCATGGCAGTCCATTTTTCTAAGTGTTTCTGGCCAACTTGAGCTACTTCTAGGATGTCCAGTGGCTGCCCTGCACCTCAGTGTGCTGCAGTGACTCTGGGCTGCTCTCAGAAATGCTGCCCATCCATGGCAGAGCATTTTGTTCCTCAGAAGCTCTGGCCTCTCCACTGCTTTGACTGTACAGCTGAGTGGCTGTGGCCATTTTCATCCCATTGCTGCAGACTGATTTCTCTGTGGGATTGCGAATTAACGGCTTGCTTAGGGTAACATCAACTGAACTCCTTTCCTTGGGCAAACCAAAATCATGTAGCAGTTAATTTCCCGTTGTCAAGTTGCAGCAGTCTGCTCTTAATCCTGTTGTGTAGCTAATTTAGCTGTACCTGATTTTCAGCTGTCAACTGGTTGTTTTGGTTTAATGCCATATTTGTATTTTTGCAGTTGTTTGTCCCTGCAGTCTGTCTTTTGATTGTAATTAGTCCTCTAGTTTTGTTTATTCCTGAAAGTCTATATAGAAACTACTTCAGTTCATTATCTTATTATATAAGCAAAGGAATTAAAACAGATTAAGGTATGATATACAAAGGTGGAAGGAATTGACTCATTTTTAGAAAATAATTTTGTATTCTTTGGCAAGTTATCAAAGGGGAGAAACTACTTCTTTATGAACATACATAGTCTAGATAGTAGTGGTGAGAATAATTTTGTGAGAAGTGTACCTGTAAAGATTTGTGCACTTCGAGCAAATAAGTACAAAGTTCTAAGTATTCTTTATCCTTGAAAACTGTTAACTGAAATAAAACCAAAGTAAGGATTTCACAAGTTAAATACTAGTTGTATTTGTAAACTTGTTCTGCTTGATAATTGAAAAAATAAATTCTACTTATGATTAGACTTTGACAACACTTAATTTGTTCTGGTTTTTAAAGTAAAAAGTACTTATTCTGTGTTCTGCAGTTTGAACTCTTTTGCTGAATTTGAAAATGTGTTATAATTTACATGAAGAAAACTGAAGTGTTTTTTATTGTTTGTGGTGTGTGTTTAGAAGTGATAAGGTTATAATTACTGTATTTCTTGGAACAGATGTACCAAGTCTAATATTAGATGATGGTGAAGATGAGAATGCTTCATCAATTTTTGAAACAAGCTGTCACTCAGGATCACCAAAGAAACAGTCATCAGCTGCTATACATAAACCATACCTTCATTTTACAATGTGAGTGTTTCTCTTAATTGCATAGGACTGAATACATGAGATAATAAAATTCTTACATGAGGAGAGGTAACAGAGAGCATCTTTTGCTCTGTGGTGGCAGTAGTGTTCTGTAATAGAAACATGTTAAGTGTATGGACAAGAGTTGTAGATATGTGAATGGTCTTGGGAAAGGCCACACCCTGGACACAATATTCTGAAATACTTTGCTACAGACAGGTGTAATTTAGAAGTAAAGAAATAAATTCCTAATTGAAACAAGCCATTTGAAAGATTAAGAACTGGGAAGAGTAGTATGTAGTAATATTTTGGAAGGATTGTTTGCATTTTCTTTGTCTGAAGAATTGCTGGACTTCAGTGAATGCAGCTGTTTGGATGCATTATTTAGTTAATACATTCAGCATTTCTGACATCTTTTTTTCATGGAAAGTTTTGGGAAAATGGGTACTTAGAAAGTGTGTGAAATTTGGATAGGTCTTTCCTACGTTAATTGGATTGGCTACAATAATTAAAACTAATAATTTAACATTTCTTTGTTCAGTATTAAGAATTGCCTTAGACTACTTTGTGATTGTTTTTTGCAGGGAGTTTGTTAAGTAAAGAAAATAAGATCAGGAAAACAGTTCAGTAGTAGAACTGCTTGATAGAGCCATCTTGTGGAAAACTGCTAAAATTTTTGTGCTAAAAAGTGATGCCAGGACAAAATTTATGGAAATTGAAGCTTAAAAATAAGGATTTAAGTTCAAATAGAATGAGGTACATCGTGAAGTATTTTACTACCAAATTTAAGCTTTTGTTGTGAGGGTGAAAGGGGGAAGCCCGGACCAAAACAATGCATGTTTGTGCGGAAGTGTGTCTAAATAAAATAATCTCAGAGTGTTTGGTTTTGTAAATTATGTAAGCCTCCCTTAGTCTCTTTTCCTAAGCATTTTGATTTCCATCTGTGTGTGTAGCCTCAGCCACCAGAACTGAAAAGCCAAAGGTCAGCAATGTTCATAGCTGTTACAAAATACTTAACCTGAAATAAAACTAGCCAGTCTTGTTAACAGCTCAAGCTGATTGACACACAGACAAAAAGGCATTAATGAGAGAAAATTCAAATCAAACAAAAATATTTTGTTTCATAATTGATATTCTATAAATGGAGAAATGTGGAAAAATCTAATGCTTCTCTCTTCCTGTCTCTGTCATCTCCAAAACAGGGTAAAATTCCCAAAGCAAACTAACACAAAAAACCCAAATTCCTTGTATGGGCTCCTTAGAATTTCTTCTCAATAACAAAACCAAAAAATAAGATTACTTTTGCATTTTTTCCTTTAAAAGTAATTATTCAGGATATTTCCAGGGAAAATGGAAGCATATGAATATGCTAGAGTAGAAGATAAGTAGTGATTTTATTCAATCCCACTTCAGGTCCTGTTTCTTAAATAAAGTATTGAAAGTTAGGTGGTTCTTGGAAACCTTGTGTAGCACTTTAAGGAATGAATGGATTCACATGGTATTCCTGAGGCTACTGAAGAGATGTTTTGGTAGTTAGGACCAAAGTACACATGATTAAGTAGATATCTTCACTGGAAGTCCATGAAGTATTTTTTTATGATCAAGAAATAGGTTTTAAATAAACTGGTTATGATCAAAGCTTTCATGAATTTAATATGTGGATAGTTTTATAAATTGTTGTGAAATGAAGGACAAAAGCTGGAGTTACTGAGACATGGCATAGTGTTGAGATATGCTAGGGTTAGTTGAATTATAAATCTATCGTAGAAAACTATTATCCATTACTGGTGGCCTTTTGGATTCTAAAAAACCTCACCTTATTTTCTATATCCATCTGTTGAAACCAGCATGTTAATTGTATTTTGTAACTATTGTTTTGCTGCAGGTCAGCTTATCACCAGCCAACCTCTTACAGACCAAGATTACTGCTCTCTGGAGAGAGAGGTTCGGGTCAGACTTCGCACCTTGCTCCAGCACTATTGCATGCTCTTGAAAAATTCTCTGTACACAGGCTAGATTTGCCAGCACTTTATTCAGTCAGTGCCAAAACGCCTGAAGAATCGTGTGCACAGGTGACACTTCAGATTCTCTTGTAATGAGTAAATTTTGTAACTCTGGAGCAGATTAGCTACATCCATATGAAGGCAACTAACTGGAATGTAACTTAAAAGCCAGGTTTTCATAGGCTCCTATTTTCATGTTTAAAAGAAAGGAGTCTCTGGAGGGTGATTGAGATTGCTCTGCTCACTAATGAGAGTAATTACATCTTTAACTTCCCCTCTCAGTCACATACCTAATATCAAGTAAGCTTGGTTTGGGTGCTTGTTTCCTGATTTTCATTTTATTAGCTTGTATATGAATTGTCATGCTGTGATTCTAGGTTCAGTTACTTATCTTGAAATGCTTTAGGTTTCCAAACAGTTTGTGGTGGATTTTTGCATGGATTTCAAACTAGTTTGATTTTCATCCTGATTGTTCAGTCTTAGCAAGTTTTTAAAACCTCTGTGACAAGCTAGCAGTCACAAACACTTGTTGAGAAAGCCTTTATCATTAAGTAATTTTATTTTACTGAAACATTTGTATATCAAATACCACAAACTTGGATTATTTCCTATTCTGCAAGAACATTATTACTCAGAAGTGATAATAACAATTAGTTTCTTCATTTAAATACCACTGTTTCTTTTAATTAGATCTTTCGTGAAGCTCGAAGAACAGTACCAAGTATAGTTTACATGCCTCATATTGGTGAATGGTGGGAAGCTGTCAGTGAAACTGTGAGAGCTACTTTTCTAACTTTGCTGCAAGATATACCATCTTTCTCCCCCATATTTCTACTGTCTACCTCTGAGTCCATGTATAGCGAATTGCCTGAAGAGGTAAGCTTATTGTGGAAGAAGGTGTTGTTAGTTAGGTATGTGCCATTCAGAATGTTGTGGTGATGTAAAAACATTGTTTTGCACTGTTGTTTTTTTTTTTTTCTAAATTTAAAAGAAGTCAAACTGAAATGATTTTTTTCATGAGGGTTGTGTCTCCATACTGCTGGCCTTTGTAATCTCCATACTGCCTCGCTGAGAAAACAAAATTGTTCATTTTGTCATTTGTTCATTTTGACAAATTACTCCAGTGTAATTAAATGCAGATTTAGCCTGAAGTGCTAAACCTAGCTTTACAGCCTCTGAGGTTTAGGATAGGCGAGTTCCTACTTTTTTCCTCAACACTTTCTTGGATTTTTTCATTTATTTATTTTTTCTTTTTGAAATCCTGTCCTTTCTCTTCTTTGCACTGCAGAGGTGGCCACTGTTAGGATCATGGGATACTGCAGGTTGAGTTACTATGGGAAATTCAGTGAGAATTACAAGTATTTGTTCTCTCTAGATGGTGTTCACAGCTTTGGGTAGAGTTTATTTTCTCTCCTGGGACAAATTTTGAAAAATTTGTGACTAGTGTTTTAATATGATCGTTATTTTTGAGTCAGGGCTCAGTTTTCATAAGGCTTTTTTTTCTTTTTTTTCCCCCTTCTTTAGGTGAAATGTATTTTCAGAATCCAGTATGAAGAGGTTTTTTATATTCAAAAACCAAGTGAAGAAGACAGATGGCGATTTTTCAAAGGGTTAATTCTTGATGAGGCAGCAATGCCCCCACCAAGAAGGAAACAGGCTGGTAAACTACGTTACAGTAAAACCACTAATAATGTGATCTCAGTGTATTCTTTTGTGACATTTTCCTTTTTTTTTCTTTCTTTTTTTTTCTTTAAAGGTGTGGGTAAATGGCAATCAGTGTAATTAATATTTTACATTGCTAATCCATGTCCAGACTAAATTTTGTGCATGTAGTTACCAGTTTTGGAAAGAGGAGAGCTGTGGGGCTAAGCATGAACTGATGGATTGATGAGGCAGATTAAATATATAATTAATTTTGGAGAGGCCTAATCCTGAGAGCCACTGTGTTAATAATTCCAGTGACTGACTTCCTGTTTTGTTTTTTTTATTCCCTAGCTCTTCATGCTCTGGAAGTTCTTCCTCTTGCACTGCCGTGTCCAGCCCGTGAGCTGTCGGAAGCAGAAAAACAGCGAATGGAGGACCAGGAAGAGAACACGTTGAGGGAGCTGCGGTTGTTTCTCAGGGATGTTACCAAGAGGCTGGCCACAGATAAACGCTTTAACATCTTCAGCAAACCGGTGGATATTGAAGAGGTCTTGTTTCAGTAATGTGCAAACAATGAAGTTGAAACTATTAGAAAAAAAGTATAAACTAAATGAAGGAAATGGATAAGATAATAACAGTTGAATCTGTTATCTTTGTAATCTAAAAGGGTGATTTCTAGCTGGTGAGGTAGTCACCACCTCATCATTTGTGATGTAAGGAGGTGGAGCATGTTCTTTGGCTTTGCAAGTGTCCTATTGAGAAACCTTGTGCATTCCTGTCAATTTTATAACTGAAATCAGCATTTAAAAATGCCATCATTCCTATCCCTACCAGCGCTCTTGAAATATTTGAAACCATAAATTAATTCTTTAATAATAGCTTTTACAACCTTATAGTCATAGACATGATAATATTGGGAAAGTGATCTGTGTTCTGTAATGTATTCAGCATTATTGAATAATTTCAGCAGTAATGCTTGTAGATGCCATTAATCACAGATAGTAGCACATTATAAGGCATTAACGGGTCGATTATGGAGTGTGCACACCTAACTGATGAGACAGTTCGATCTGCAAATCTATTTTCAGGTGCTGCTACACAAATAGGATTGTGTTTGGTCTGACTTGGAAATCAAATGCTAGCCTGATGCAGGCATTGCATTCAAAAATGCTTAATTGCTTCTGAAGAAGCATCCCTTTTGGAAGATGAGGCATTAAAACTACAGCGTAGTAAAAAGCAGATTTGCAGTGTAAATTCCATGTAGGATGAAACAGGCATCTTTTATGGGCCCATATAGTCCTCTCTTAAGTTGAGTTTTCTATGATGTCCTCTAGCTGTTTTTGAAAGACTGACAAAAGCTCTTTAATGTGACAATTTACATGGTCTGAGCAGTCTCTTTCTTTGATTTTTATTATGAAACTACTTTGGGAGCCTGACATTGCAGGGAACTCTATACATGTAGTCAAGGCGATTTCTTTCCCCAAAGAACTTTCTATCTAAAGGGCACTCAAAGAAGGAACAAATTGCCATCCTTGTTTTGCAGATGGAGTGAACAAAAATACAAATTAAATTAAATGTAATCCTTTTTGTACTACCTGGAGCATTTAAGCACAGGACTGTCATTTCCTTTTCTTACAAGATCCTGTCTGCTTGACTTCCTTAAAAAACGTGTTAAGTTTGTTCCACTCCTGCTTATGTTGCAGAGACTGCTGCTGTGTGATAAGGCAAGGATTTTCCTGACTAATTCAGCAGCAATGTTTACAGTTTCCAGTGAAGATTCCTTCTGATGAGATGCTAACAAGAAAAGGAAGCCTGTGGCTTAGCTTTCAGATCACTGAACCAATTATCATGTTTCCATAGAGGGAGATAAAAAGAGAGTTCCTACCGTTTTAATTATTAATAATAAATTTCAATGTGTATATTTAAGGAATTAGGTGGCAGACTGCTGTCCATGGAAGGAATGCATTAATGTTCATGTATGTTGTAATATATTTTTATATGAATATCTACAGATACTTCTATTTTGAAAAAAAAAAATCGTACAGAGCTATTATGACTTGATCTGAGTATGTATTTAACTCTTCAGAATTTTGGCAGCCACCTTCTTGTGGAAGATTTAAAAAAAAACAAACCCACAATATGGCTTCTGAGGCTGCCAGTATTTAAATTGATTATAAACTTAAAACACACTGAAACATTGGAGTACAGAGTGTTTTTCCTATAAGTAAATAACAAAATAATGGATTTTTTTGCTGAACTTTGTTGCAGCAGCTGTGCAGGTTCATTTGACTATCAAGCTTGAGCCCCTTATGGTACCATTAATTACATTACATACTTTTTAGAGTGCCCTAGTGGATGCTGAATCTCCAGTTACAAGTTAGAATCGTAGTAAACTGAACCTCTGACATGAGGCTTTAGCTTCAGACTGCCCTTCTGCACAGTCTCATGTCTTCAGTCAATAAAACCCTTTTTGTTAAATGAAGGGTTGAAAGAACAATTCAGCAGAAGATCTTTAAAACCTGATAATTTGACTGTTCTGTTTAATGAAAACTTTACCTACAAGGTGAACAAAATATAGCTTCCTTAGTGTTTTTGGGGGGGCTGAGTTTGGCTGGTTTTATCTTTCTAACCCAAAACAGTGCTATAACACTATCAAAATATATCAGTCTAAATAAAATTAAAAATGCATTTACAGTAAAATGTTCTGCATCACAAATACCATTACGTTAATCTTTTAAAGATAATTGGTGAGCTACTGAAGAAAAAGTAGCATTGGAAGACCTATGCTTTATTTAGTCTTATAAAACATCTGTTTTCGACATAAATTTGTTGTTAGTTAATGTTTAGAATTGTAGAATCATAAAATGGTTAAGGCTGGGAGGGACCTTAAAGATGATCAGGTTCCAACCTCCCTGCTATGAGCAGGGACATCTCCCACCAGACCAGGCTGCACAAGCCTCAGCCAACCTGCCCTTGAACACCTCCAGGGAGGGGGCAGCCACAGCCTCCTTGGGCAACCTGTTCCGGTGCCTTACTACCTTCACACTGAAGAATTTATTCCTTATGTCTAACCTAAATCACTCCTCTTTCAGTTTAAAACCACTACCCCATGTCCTATCACTGCCCTCTCTGCTGAATGAATAACTGAGAGTATAAAGATGTGAAACTGGCAATGATCCAATGGAATGCATGTGGTCCTGTGTAATTTCTGTGTGCCTTTTGTTGATAGGTTTCAGATTACCTTGAAGTTATCAAAGAGCCAATGGACCTATCAACAGTAATAACCAAAATTGATAAACACAACTATTTAACAGCCAAGGATTTCCTAACAGATATTGACCTGATCTGCAGCAATGCATTGGAGTACAATCCAGACAAAGATCCTGGAGGTAAGCACATCATTTTGGCCTACCTAAACCTGAAAGCCTGGTATTTAATCAAATATTTGTTTACTATTCAAGTGTTTAAACTGCATGGTATGTGATAATTAAGATAAGCGAGTCCTAACGGTCTGTGTTTTAGTATTATGAGGCATGTGGTGCACTGGGGGACAGTATAAGAGCAGGAGAACTACAGCATTCAGAGTAGTTTTCTAATAAATTAGATTTTGTGTAGTTCCTTTTAGAATTTGATAGCTGCTTTTCAGTGAATGGACTTTGTATATGCAACAAAACCCCAACGTAATTTGGAGACCTCTGTGGAGAAGCCTGAACGCAGTGTGGCAGTGGCCTGCTTTGTTTCTACATGGGTTTAGAACATGAAATTCACCCACGGAAATTAACACCTATGTATTTGGGGATAGAAGTAAACGAGGATAAATCATCAGGCAAGGAACTCAGTTGCAGCTGATTAGAAGAGATTAGGAGGTATTGTCTTGACAAAGTGTGATGGGATGCTTTCAATTAAAATGGAATTTGTAGAGTGACGTGCATGTAAAAGCTGTTCACACTCAAAACTAAGGAAAGAACATTTTGTGTAGTCTTGGCGAGGGCTGCCTCACAGTGTACATTGCCAAAAGAAAGCCTTTGCACTGACAGCTTCATCAATAAAGCAACAAAAAACACTCCTTTTAATGTAGCTTTAATTTAATGTGATACTTGTAAATCTGATTGCATCTGTAAATATAGTCCAATGAGTTTTTGGTTTTTTTTTTCATTAAATTTTGTGAAATCATTTTACCAGGTTAAAGCCTGATTTTCTGTATTTTGCTTCTCCAGTTTTTGGTTTTGGGAGGTTCTTGCAAATGTCTCATGAGTGAACTCAGTTACACTTGTTGACATTGCATTTTGAAGCCAGTGCTGGTTCATATCTGTAGAAGAGAAAACTGTTTCTTCAATTTATGATGCATTTTGTTTTACCACTAAAGAAAATGCTTTGCTGTTACACTGCAGAAGGTTTTCTCTGTTCTTGATAACACACATCTGAGGACTTCTAACGTGTAATTGATGTGAACTAATCAAAGCCTTGATGGACACTTGGGATTCTGAGTTACTCTGAAGAGCACCTGTTTAGAAGATGAGGGTTCTGAGGAATACCTCGTGCATGTGACTGGCATATGTCTGTGACTTAGTAAAGGGCTTTGGGAAGAACTGGCATTAATATACACTTTGTGTTCTCATTTTTAAACCATTTAGATCTGAGGGCTTGCTTGTGTAATTCTAGGAAATGTAGTTTGAAGAGGGTTTTTTTAAGTTTTAAAGCAGATGTTGTGGGACTACAGACGTGTAAGGTCAGATCTGCTCGGGATCATAAACAACACGAATTGCAGGCTCAGTGTGACAGAAACATAAAATAGCAAAGACACTTGGGGGAACATTTAGTCACAAAAGTTTGCATTGAGCTTGTCCAAAGAGAAGGGATCTTCAGAGATATATTCAGGGAGCCAAATAAAAGGCTATCTTGTTTCTCCTTGCCACCAGGGCTGAGCTGGGGGAAACGGATCTGGCTATTTTTGAGTTAAGTCTTGGGAGTTTCTCATCATTAAGTAGGTAGTGAAAGATAGTTCTGTGCTCTGTGTTGTCAACAGCTGATGGTGTATTGCTCTTCTGGCATGCAAGATTTCTTGAGCTGTTGTATGGATACACTGCTGAAACAGCAGATACTCTATTCTGAGTAAGCATTACATGCATTCAGAGACATTAACTTGAATATTCATAGAATGACAGACTGGTTTGGGTTGGAAGGGACCTTGAGGATCATCTAGTTCCAACCCATCTGCATGGGCAGGGACACCTCCCACTAGACCAGGTTGCTGCTAATCTCACCCAGCCTGGCATTGAACACTTCCAGGGATGAGCCATCTACAGCCTCCCTGGGCAACCTGTTTCACTGTCTCGCCACCCTCACAGGAAATAATTTCTTCCTGCTGTCTAAATCTCCCCTCTTTCAGTTTAAAACAATTACCCCTTGTTCTGTCACTACAGGCTCTGGTGAAAACCCCCTCCCCAGCTTTCCTGTAGCCCCTTCTGGAAGGTGCTCTAAGGGTCTCCCTGCAGTTTTCTATTCTCCAGGCTGAACAACCCCAACTCTCTCAGCCTGTCTTCATAGCAGAGCTGCTCCAGCCCTTTCATCATCTTCATGACCCTTCTCTGGACCCTCTCCAACAGCTCCATGTGTTTCCTGTGCCAAGGGCTCTAGAGCTGTAAACAGTATATGACAGTGTGGCTTAGCAGCCTGTTATGTATATCTATTAACCTATAAATGTTCACATTCTTTAAAGCTGGGCATATATGCTTGCCTGTGCTTCATGCTTAAATTTGCAGAGGAGTCACAGTGTACCTGCTTCTGTCTGTTGTTCAGTTGGAAAAGCAATTGGACTACCAGAACAGCTGATTTTATATGCAGTATGGGTATTCAAAACTGGCTTCTTTGCTTGTTTCTTTTATGTTTGTTTGTTTTTTCCCCTGGTACTTTGCTATAAAATTTCAGATAGGTTATAAAGTTGTGGGGGTTTTGGTTGGTGTGTTTTGTTTTCCTTTTTTTAACCAGTAAATGTTCTTAAAGATATGGAAACACAACTGTTGTGTGTTAGACCTAAAAGCATTTGCCTCCTTGAAGCCCTGTCTGTGGGAGTCTTGGCCATCACAGGAGATGAGGACAGAAGTAGTTCCATCAAATACTCTTTAATTTTCCTTTTTTTTTTTTTTCCCCTTCTTTCCTCCCTTTCTTTTGTGAGACCATCTTAAACGTTATTGTCTGACCAACTTTTAAAAGTTTAATATCACAAAATTACATCTGCAAAGAATGAAGTGTGTTTTTTGGGATCACAACCCATAATGCTTCGCAAATACATGTAGGTAAAAATTCCTAGTTTCCAGTTGATTTCAGTGGCAGTAAATTTCCCCAGAAAACATATGCAGGGCTCATTTGAGCTGGTTATTAGATATTCTTGTTCACTCAGCAGTTTTTCCAGCTGTAAAATTTGCAGTTTCTGCAATTATAAACCTTGTTTAATAACTGCTCACTGATACTCTTAATTGCTATCTTCAGTAATTATTAAAACAAATTAAATCTGCGAATTGTATTATATGTTGTAGACATTAATGTTGATGTTTACTGTTGAAGTACCTCCATCAACTGGAAAAAGTAATTAATTTTGGATGAATTGACAAATTAAATATGTTTGTACTAAAAGCAAACAATGGGTGTGTTTGTAGGTTTCATTGAAAAGCAACATTCTAGATGTCAGTTTTCTCCACATAGGGGCTTACTTATTAAGTTAGAATGAATTCAAATTTCAGTGGTATTGGAGTAATTTTTTTGTGTGTGTGTTTCAAAGGTAGGGGAACCAGCCCTCCCTGGGAAAATGTTTTTTCATGAGTCACATTTAGACTTCCAGTGTGGACAACATTTTTGTTGTCCTGTTCCCCAGGCAGAGATGAAAATGTAGCAAACTCAAGGCTTGTTTCTTGCTGTTTTTTTTGAATGGATTAAAATGAGAAATAGCTATTCAGTGTAAGCAATAAAGTAATCTGTTCTAGCACAAATTTGAATTTTTCTAGCTGTTGTTAAGTAAAAATTGGGCAATAATTAAAGGTTAACAAATAAACAGGGGAGGAATGTAAGCAAGCCAGGTCTTGCAGGCAGTATAATTATATGAACATTCATAGATCCCAGTGGGTAAATTAACTCCTGGACAAGTCTCTTGTTACTTTTGAGATTCTCTGCACTGTACTCCATTATACTGTGTAGATCTGCTTGTGGAAACTGGTATACTTGCTGATTCTAGCAAGTTTCTAAGGATTGCAGGTTGATTTAGGTGTGTTCATAGTTCACTATTTGCATTTGTTTATAAATGCCACTGTCGATTTAAGTAGCAGTTTGTACTTCTGAAATGTCCTGTAACTCTTAAATAGCTGGGTTGTGATTTTTGAGCATACTGTGGTGTTGATCCATCTGTATTTTAATATAATGGTGGTATTTCCCTGTTACTTCTGTCTATCTCAATGTTGTATTATGCAATACAGAGAAACTTAGACATGGTAAAGAATTTACATAATTGTAATAAAATTAACAAGTGTGCTGTCTGGTTTTCTAGATAAAATAATTAGACACAGAGCTTGTACATTGAAGGACACTGCTCATGCAATCATTGCTGCTGAACTGGATCCAGAATTTAATAAGATGTGTGAAGAAATCAAGGAAGCTAGAAGGAAAAGAGGTATGTTTAATGTTGTTTATCATAACACAACATACATGGGATAGAAAACAGAATTTGTAGATGTCTGTATAAAAAATTAAGGTGAAATACAGAATGCACGTCAATCTCAGGAAGTGCATGTTGAAGGGTGACTGAGCTTGAAACTTAACCTTTTCCAACTATTTGAGCTGGTCTGATAGGACAGAAAAAGCATGCATTGCTTCTTGGTACAAGAAGTACTGGAGAACATAGTGATAGTGATGGATACATGTTGGGATTGCTGTACTAAATGAAGATGTGGTGAAACCAGAGCTGTATTATAAACATGCCATGTCATGCAGTGTAGTAACAAATTATGATTAGGGAGGATGGCATTTAAACAGTGGATTTTTCATTTCACCTTGGCATGTGCACAAGTAGACTTTTGGTGACAATCAGTTGATTTTCTGGAGTAAGAAACAACTACTATGTCCAGATTGATGGGAGCATGCAAACGAATAGTCCAAAATCAGAACACACAGCCCCCTACGTTGGAGGACTCATTAAGTTTTTACTTAAATTAGTGTAGTTGTTTTCAACTTGTCCGTGCACGTCCAAGTCTGTGGTCAGCTTCTAAAGTGATCACAAAAGGTAATCAGAAGCCGAAGCACATTCCCAGTAAGGGGTCTGTTTACATGGAAGATTCTGTACCTCCATGGAAAATTTGTAAAGTTCTGAAAACTGAAAAAGATTGAAAATTGCTTAACTAGAACATTAGAACAAAATTTCACGCTGATGTAGGGATTACTGATTTCAGTAATTCCAGCTTTGCCTTGGCAAGTTGTTTCCTGCTTTGCCTCCTGCTTTGGTAAAAAAACTGCATTATTTGATTTCTAGGCTAATTTGGTCAGTCTTACCTTATAGCTGGTGGGTCTTGAAATACTTCTATCAGGAGATGAAAGACCCTTTATTAATGCATTTTTTTGAACTATGCAAATATCATTAGGCTTTCTCTTCCTCAGGCTTGAATGGATGTAGTTCCTTTTATTTTCCCATTCAGTCCTGCATTTTTTGTTTAATTCTGTACAAGCTTTCAAGGTGTGTCTTGAATTGTGGATAAGAGAACCAATTGTAATTCACCATGATTGTAAAATAGAACTAATATAATACCTTCATTTCTCCTCTGTACTTTTCTATTAGAAGTATAAAAATATTCACAATGCTGGCCTTAGTGTCACACTGAGAGCTATGCTCAGTTAATTATCCATTATGAGTTCCTCATTATTGTGAAAGGTTATTGCTTCCGAGGTTAAAGTAACTCGTTTTTTAAGAGGTCTTTGTTACAGAGAGTGACTGTATAGTTTGCAAGTCCCTCCTTGCAAGTCTCACAAGAGCTAGTTGGAATGCTGCCCTTGCCTTTGTGGCAGTCACCAAGTAATACATATTTCTGGGGGCAAAACCTCCAGACCCTGTTGAAAGGGGTGTGTTTTCAGAAGTCATACTTAAGGCTGATGGTATCATGCAATGAACTTACTAAATAAGAAAAAGGAAGTGCTACTGGTGATCAGTTGCTGAATAGTGGACCTTCAGATATAGGTAGGTAACTAACTGTACCAGTAGTTTTCTGCATAACAACTCCTCACATACAGCAATGGTCAAACTCTGCAGTTGATCCAGCTGCAGAGTATGGAAGGCTAAGATCACTTAGTGGATTTGCAAGGACAGATTTGGAATGCATGGAGGAAGCTGTATGAGATTAACTGGTTATGAACAAAGGAAAAGATATCAAGCTCTTGAGGTCTGAGTAAACCTTATGCTGTAAGGCAAGCGTAAGACATTGTCCTATACCTGGATCAGGAGTTGTGTCAAAGATTTTGGTGTATAACTTCAAGAAGATGGCACTTGAGGCACATAGTCTGGGCACTGGTCATTGTAATGGGTGGCAGGAATGTGAATCAGCCTTGCCATTACTTCCATTTTGCTGTGCAGAATATGTTCAGCAAGACAGCAAAATCACAGTGCATCTGCTGGTCTAGAGTTTGACATCTGCTCTGTCCTGGAACATTTTGGACAAGGGGTGATAAAAGCATATACTTTGATTTTCTTGTTTTGATGGGATGGTCACAATGAGATGTCATTTCTTTGGATTGGTTATCAGATAGTCAGGTATAGAAATGATCCCCAGATTATCCTTTTTCCTCTTTGTTTCATAATAAAAGTATATTTTGAAATAATGGAAAGTTTCAGAGAAGAAATACTTGAAGAAGGCTGTGAAAGCAATGTAGATTATGCCTTCTGCTGTCCAAAGGCTTTGTGCAACTGGTCACTTAAATGCAAGAGTGGTTGCTTATACTAGGCTGTTTGCCTGAGTGGAGCTACCCAGTGAAATCCCACTGATTCAGCCAGCCAGCTTTGTTGTCTGACCTGTGTATGAGACAGTGGTGGGGAGTCTCCTTTGTGGAGTGTCCTGCTCTGGAGGCATTCAAAACCTGCCTGGGTATGTTCCTGTGTGACCTACTCTAGGTGATCCTGCTCTGACAGTGGGGTTGGACTAGATGACCTTTGAGGTCCCTTCCAACCCCTAGGATTCTGTGATTCTGTGATTCTATTAACTGAACCCTTAAGTTGCTTCTTTTTAGTGTCAACAAGAGATGTCTAAGCAAGGCCTTAAATAAAAGTTGAGACTGAAGTCATGACTAATGAGCTTTGTTGAATGCTGCACAGCAGGCTTTTATTCAGCTCAGAGTACCCTGAGTTGCTCTTTTCATCATCCTTTAAAAGTGCTGGACTAGGATGTGTAAAATCTGATGGGGAAAAAAACCCCATGTCCACATTTCTTTGCATTCTGTCTGAACTCAACTTGATACAGGATCCCGCCTTGAAGAGTTAAAACTCTTACCTTTCCAACATGACTCTTGTGAAAGAAGGGCAACAATGCAAACAGTGAACTAAGGGGAAAAAAAAAGTTCAGTTTTATCATACAAATCTACTAGTCATTTTTGGACTGAATATAAAACTTGTGCTACTACCTTTTCAGAAGAGATCAAGGTAGTGTTGCAGTCACAGTTTGAGTTGGAGTGGGTGACTGGCCCTTAGAAAGGAAATTTGTCTTCTGACAGAAAGAACATGCCCTGTACTTGGTTAGATATTGGCCAACATTTTCTTGGTGACATTTGGAAAGACTTCAACATTCAGCATGAGATTTGGATGGAATTAAGCAAACTGATCTGCATGAGGCTTCTAATAGATTATCTGGAAATGTTGTCAAGTGTTTATGCCTGGAAATCACAGAGGAATCTGGAAGGCAGGTGGCACGTACTGCAGGCTTTTTAATCTTCACCCAGTTGAAAAGCCATTGATTTTCTGAATTCTGCCATGTATTAACTTTTAATTTATTTCCAGGATGCTGAAGATGAGGGTTAAAGCTAAAAAGCTCCATATCCCATTTTCTTCACAATGCTCTTGGCAAGTTATTTAGCAGTCTTACATAGTGTCAAAATGAAAGGCATTTTCTGCATCACTTTTTTTCCCACAACTCTTCTGGTTTTTTGACCATCTGCCATTTTTATTTAGTACTGAAACTGGTGACCAATTTCAAAAGAAGTATTGCAGTGTAACGAGTAATACACTGTATAATAAAATTAGTATCTAGAATTAAACTAGGTTTCCTTGTTATTGTATTACTGAAATGAGGTGCTGTTCTTGAAAGACTGTAAATCTAAGGATAACAAGGTCTAAGTTCCTAAATAAATTTTAAAAAAGCTACGTTAATGGAATTTGCAGCTTCTTGTTGAAACCAGCAGATAACAAGGTAGAAGTGGTGGATGTTTCAAGTAATGAAATATCTTTTCTATGCAGTTAAAAATATTTGTAACAATAAATAGAAACTTAAGGTACAACTATTAACTGTTAGGTAAGAGTTCTGTGCATCTTTTAATTTCTGTATCCATCAGTTTTCTTGTCATCTGTTGATACTTTGTTCTGATTACTGTTGGAGGCATGGTATAACGTTTGGAAGACTTGTTTTAGTGGAGGGATAGGGAAGTCTAGTTCATAAATACAAAACTGGAGAGATTTGTTTATGTCTTTATACTTAACCAATGTGAAATTTTGCACTTTGAGAATTTACATTTAAAAACCTATGAAATAATAGAAGCTGTGAGATGAACTTAGATTACAGAAAGTAAACCAGTCTTTTTTGTTAAAAGCAGAATTCCATTTTCTTATTCTAAGAGCTCATACTGACTCTGAAATGGGTCCATTTTGCGTAACATAAATCATGATGACAATACAAGGTTTTTATTCAGATACTCTTTTTGATATGACATAATGTCCTTGTGAATTGCCACTTATTTTGAATAATCTGTTTAAAAAGAGGAAAAAAATGAAAACAGTCAATAAGAATTTGGTTTATAGAGGAAATATGTATGGGTAGAAGAGTGAAATCTGTGGGGACCCAAGTGTGAGAGAGAGTCATATTTTACTATCAGAGCTAATGGTTTTAAGACCATGCAACCACTAAGTTATGTTGTCACTAGGAAACAAAGAATCTTGATTCTTACCTTTGTTTTGAATGTCCAGCTAAATTTTAATTGATATGTTCTTATTGCAGCATGGTATTCCAAGTTTTTTTTCTAAGTTCACTACTTTTCTGCAGCTTGGTTTATTTAAATAGGTATGGTTATCTTCTGCATGCAGGCTTTTCAGTGACGGCAGAACAAGTAAATCCTCATGGCTCCACTGTACGGAAAACAGAAGCTCGAGCTGAAGAGTCATTTCGGAGCAAGCAAAAACCCACCATGGCCGTGTGGCCCAACTCTGCAAATAAATGTGCGTGTGAGTACCTTGGGTGGTCATTGTGCAAAACAAGAGGCAGTTCTGATGGCAAGCATTTCAGATGTGTGTCTACTACTGTTTACAGATTATTCACAGAAGTAATTTTAGCCATGGGCCTTTAGGAAATACTCTTTTTCTGACTACATGAAACCTCTACCTAAGAAGTTGTAAAGAAGCAGGATTTCTGACTTTGTGATAATGAGTAACTCTTATTCTAATACAATGAATATTACAGTTTTCTTTGTAAAAGACTATTTTCACCATCAGACAATTCTGATGTAATGAGAAGATAACTTTTATCTGTTTGAGTGTTAAGATTTGTTTATTCTGTGTTTTCACAGCTGCATACCTACATGCTGATTACTGCTCTTTCTCGTGGGCTGTAGTTACTTCCTATTTTCAATACATACAGTATCATGCTAAAAGATAGAAAAGCAGTTACAAATTTAACTGTATTTCTTTTTATGGCACCTGGTTTTTCAATAGTCAATACCCATTATTGGAGGATGTTATGATACTCTCGTTGCAGCCTCCTGGATTAGTCCGATTAAGTGATCAAAATCTCTAGCATTGTGAGAAGTGGCTGTGGTGTAGGTAATCAGAGGCACTGCTAATTATTTTGAAGGAGTAAGTTGATTAGAACAGGTATGTACACAACATATATTTTTGTTCCAAACAAAATGAAGACTGTAAGAGAAAGTGATTCTGAGGGATATACTGATAGCTGTGCATGGCTTTCCCACTGAAAATGTGGAATCCATTATTAATATATTATTAACAAGTATTATCAATTATTGCTTAATAGGCAAACTGGTAGATTGGAGCTGACAGATTTTCATTGCTCTTTGTGCTCTCCTTCATGTTGCTTTTCCTTGATGAGAGAGTTTTCTAGGCATGGTGATAACTGTCTGGAGATGAACATTGTTTATATATGAATGGTAGTGTCGATGTCAAATAGTTTAATTAATTAGAGGTGTGTGGTGTGGTTTTATTTCCTGAAGCTGTTATTTCCTCTGTTAAAGGAATTAAAGTCAATCATACAGAGTTATGGCTTGGATAAATTGTTATATAATAAATTGATGATGTGGATCCAAGCTGTTCTTTATTCATTTGGCAGCTCATGCAAAAAGGGAGAGAGAAGAGAAGGGATTCTCAGTGATTTTTTTTTGTTTGTTTTCTATGCAGTCCTAGCTAGAGATTCTCACTCTGGCTGATTTACAGAGCACTCTCCTGGCTCAGCATGCTGTGCAGCAGACGGTGGGGTTTATAGACCTCCAAGGTGGATGTCTCTTGGGAAGAGAGATAGCAGCCATTACTGATAACTCATGTAAAAAACCCTCTGGTACCTCTGCTCTCTTCTCCACCAAATGCTGTGGATGCAGTGGCAGTCCTTTGAAGACTAGAGCCAGTGACTGAAGGACACTGCCAGCGTTTCTGTGTGTGTAAACAAAAAAGAAGTTAGTGTTAAGGCACTGTTTCTGCTGGTATTTTGGTGATAAGGGTAGGAAGGCAAGAAAATTTGAGGCTTAGTGCTGTTTGGGACTATGATCAAATGAAAATCTGCCTTTTAAGGCTAAGTCTGGGAAAGGCAGTTAGTCCAGGAGGGATGTGATGCATCTAGTAATCAAGAGAGGGAACCAGGAATTGAAGAGCAATCAGAAATCTGCAGAAGGGATTCAAATAGTACATGGCACACTTAAAAGATTGATGTGTTCAGTAGAGACTAGAAGCTAGGAAGAGACATAGTCTTAAAAGGACTTTCTTTGGAGGAAGGAGCTAGAGTAAGTGAGAACAGATTGTAGGGTACTGGAATAGCAGCTGATTATATGGTGGATTGTGATTTGTATAAATGAAAGAAACAAGTTTAGAGAAGGGATTTCTGAACAGAGGATGGTTTTAGAGGTAGAGTGGAATTTTTATATGGTCAAGAGCTAAGTTTTTGTAAGACTAAAATGTATTACACAAGCAGAATAACAAGGACAATGATGAATATATTTTAATTACACAGAATATGTTCTGTACATTCCAATTAATAATTCTGATAAGCTTCCTTTTTTTCCTGCTATTTGAACATGAAATAATTATTTTCTTAGATTAAGGAAAAAATCACAAATCATGACATTGTTTTTTGATTAAATTAATTTTAGGAGTTTTGTTTACAGTATTTTAGAAAATACCTGCAAAAAGGTCAAATCAGATTAAACACATGAGAACTCTAAAGAAAATAATTGTCAGTCATCTCTAAAACTAGAGTGGACTGCAAACAGTGTTAGCAGCCTTCCCCAGTTTAAAGCCTTGTTTACTGTTCAGGGCTGCTGTGACAGAGAATGAGAGTTAGTTTGTCAAGTGTTGGTTTTCTGAGGCTAAATACTTTTGTATGAAACTTCCTTTATTTTTTTTTAGTTACCTTTTTTTTTCTTTTTTTTTTTTTTTCCTAATGTATTTTTGAGTTTTTTGTTTTATTAGAACAGATGACTTATCACAAATGTGGCACAAAATGGTTGCTCTATTTTAAGGTATTCCTCCCTGAAGGTGTTCAAGATCAGGCTGGATGGGGCTTGGAGCAACCTGGAGTAATGGGAGGTGTCCCAGCCCATGCAGGGGGATTGGAACTAGATGATCCTTAAGGTTCTTTCCAACACAAACCAGTCTGTGATTCTATGATACCTGCTCCTGAGTTAGTTTTAATCTGCAACTTCCATATCCCTTGTTGAAGGTACACCTGTTGTGGATGGTCTATCACACTACAAATAGGTTTTAAAAGTATTGCATTACTAGAAATTGCTGAAAATCCATATGGAAGAGTTCAGCCATGGATAATTAGAAATATTTCTGTATCAACGGTGTATTTTGAGGAAAGTGCAAGTGTTCTGATGGGAACTCAGAACAGGATTATAGGTCAAAAGCCTGTTACAAGTGGTTGTATGATCATAGAATCACAAAATTGCTGTGGTTGGAAGGAACATCTGGAGATCATCTATTCTCACTCCCCTGCTCAGAGCTGCCTGCTCAAGGTGTTGATTTTTTTAATATCTCCAGGAGCAGAAGCTCCATGCTCTGTCAGAAATCTGTTTTTCTTGATTTTCATTTGAATGTCTTGTATTTCAGTCTCTGCCCATGGCCTCTTGTCAGTGGGCCCTTGTTTTGCCTTTATATATACATGTGTGTGTGTGTGTGTAAGAGGAAATTACCATCAATATGCATTTTGGTGTGTCTTGTGAATTAATCATTGCTGATTAGTTTCAATACGCATTAGCATAAAACATCAGCATCTCTTTATTCCTTGGGTTGCCATATAGTAAAACTTTTCCTGCTGCTCTGTTTTGCCAGTAGATGGAGTATGTTGCTTATTAATTTACTTTCTTGCAGTAGCTTCCTTTATTGCTACCTATAAATAAACTGTATGGAAAAGATTTAGGTTTACATGCTAATGTTGTTTTCAGTCGTTAACAATAGTGTATTGTGGTGATGGGCTGCAGATTTTGTGTTTAGTACACAGAGAAGATACATTGTATGCTGTGTGAGAAATGTGATAGCTGTGAAAATGGCATTTGGAACAAACAAAACCCAATATTTTGCGTTATGTGAAGCATTAAAAATATTAAGTTTTATCTAAAATGAAATTTATGAAATATGAAGTAAACTCACTGCTAACGTGTTCCTCTAATTGCATTGATTCGTGGTCTCTAGAGAACGAACAGCAGGGATATCAAGCAAGGATATTAAAAAAAACCAAACTGCTGCAGAAAATCTAATTCCTAAATAAATAATATTTTGTGTTCCTTTTTATGTTAGGTTTCTGGTTTCTCCCCCATTAGGATCTTTGCTATCATATGAAACTACATGTTACTGCTCTATAATGGAAGACAGGTTTTGTTTTGGCAGGAGTATTTTTAGAAAGAAATGTCTTTTGTTCATGATCTTTCTCAGAAACTGCTTTATTCTCAGTCCTGGTCTGATTTTCACCTGTTTAGTCTTTTTCCATGCACCTTTCTACTACCATGGTGTCTGTAATCGCTGTACTTCAGGCATTCATATGATTTCAGTAATGCCTTAGCAAAGGACATGGCAGAGCATGTACCATATGTTTTTTTATTATTTTAACTATTTTTTTTTCCTTTTGGACTAGTTGTGAATTTGGATTTAGGATTTGAATACTGGCTTATTAGGTCATTCAGTTACTGACATTAAAATCATAGTAGCTGCTGCTGTTTTGTCACAAGTTCTAGACTTGCTCTTTTATTTTCTCCTCATGCTCTCCAGAAAAGGGAGTTGGATTAGTTCTCACTTGAGATAGAGGCAATGCCATAAAAAATGTTTTTTTGGAATTTGAGGGCACCTTTACTCACAGCTGAGGGAACTGTCTCTTTTTGTTTCCTTCCGATTTTATTCTAGCTAGTTGAGGAGTTAGCATTCTGGATGGGAGTAGTTTGATCTCCTGTATCTGGCACTGGCTTCAACTAGATGCTTTAAGAAGAAGTTGCAAACATTTGAGGAATAGAAGTTACTTTTTTCATGCCTGCTTTTGAAGGAAATGCCATTTTAGCTAATTCTGAGTTGGTTAAAAGTTTTTTTTTAAAACTCATAGACTTTGTAATTCTTCTAATTTAAAATGCTGTTTAATGAATTTGTGGTTATTCTAATAAATCCAAATTACCTGTTCTTTTTTGGGATCCCATCAAACTTTTTGAAACGGTGATTCCTAGTGGTAAAGAAATTTTCTTTCACCACGAGTAAATACCTGCCTCTTGAATTACTCAGATGTCTTTTTCTTTTCTCTGATGAGGGCAAAGAGTCCTACAATTTACCTGATCAGTGACGACTTTTGTATTCTTTTGTTATTCATCTCCTTTCTAACTTAGCAATACAAGGTTGTTCAGCCTCTCTTAAGAAGAAAGTTTTCCTGAAAGCATTACCACCACCTTTCATATAAACACTGTAAAAAGAGAGAAGAGGGTTTTTTTCATTAGTCTAAAAGTTTTATTTCCTCAGTGCTATAGACAAGTAAGGTAATAAAGTTTTCAGACCTTTAAGATAAACTCTTTCCTCCCTTTTGAAAGCTGTGGCAATATTTGCTTTAAATTGCTTAAAGACTTTATGTAAAGTTTCTGTATGCAGAAATTGTTGTTTTTTCTTGTTATTGCCCATTTCTTAACTACAGTTTTCTTTGTGGGTTTTATTTTCTTTAATTTTGCCTACTTGACACAGAAACCAAGGGGGCAGCCGTGAACCTTTCAGATAGGTGATACAAATGAATGCTGCAAACACTACTGAACGTAATTTTAATTGGAGTGGGAGCCTCTTCTCTGCTTGTAAAGCTGCAGAAGAACCTTGTGTTTGTTCGTGGCTCTCTTGCAGCAGGCAAGGAGCCAGTCAGTAGTCCTTAAGAGCCAACTGAATGTACCAAATAGTTGCAGTTGTACAGAGCTACTCAGCAGAGGGAAAACGAGCAGATCTCTAGAGGTGGAAAGTCTAAAAATTATCTCTGCAGGTGATAATAATTTGATTGTCTCTTCTCCTTTGACTTCATTTTTCTCTTTAATTTTCCTATGTGACTGTCTTATAATGTGCTTTACTTACATAATTATTCTAGTTTCATGTAATATTATATTTTTAGCTTGGTTTCCCCAGAAAATAATACCTGTGCTCTGTCCGTATCAGCTCCCTTAATAACTTCTGAATTCTTTAACTGGGTTCAGACAGATTTGACAGGAGTTGAGGACTGAAGGATTAGATTCCTGCAGGTTTTGTGAAAATTGGTAGCTGGATAATCTACATGTCTACTGAAGGAAAAGGCTGTAGATTGAAACTGGTGGTTAACCTGTTCCGTCTGGCTTTGGTAGCTGGTAAGTTAGTGTGTTGGCCAGGCATGGTGTGCACACCTCAGGTGGAGTGTTTCTTGTATCCTGCTCAGATGGGATGGGGAGGAACAGAAGATACTGGTGGGAGAGTTTTGTGAGAAATACTGGAAAGAGATTGAGTCAAGAGCATTATAAGGGATCTTAAGGGAAAGCAGTTGGCTAGGGGGAGAAAATGCTGAGGATACTGCAGCCAAGTTTTTTGTTGTTGTTGTTTTGGGTTGTTTTGTTTTGTTGTTTTTTTTAATGTGCTGCTTCTCTTCTTATAGAACTTGACTTATCCTTGTTGAGTCTAAGTTTGTTTACAGTACCTAAACTGTTATCTATGCTGAGGAAGATGTTAAGTCGAGATAATAAACATGTTATGTCATTGCATAGAATATTTTAAAGGTCTGTGCCTTGAGTGCCTTCCCAACTAGTTGAAGAAAATGATGTGTCTCATAGGGATAAGTTCCACAGTCACTTGGAGCTTTTCAAACTGCAGGTTACTACTGAAGATGCTGTCTTGCCTTCTCGCTGGTTGCATAGTCCTGCCATCTCCCCTGTGCCAACACAGTCATTCAGGAGTTGGAAAGCTCAGTTGGGGAACTGAAGATGTTGAAAACTAAGCCAGAAAAAAAAATACAGTGTTTCAGACAGATTTAGTTCCCTTATCTGTTTTACTGCAGGAACAGTAGTGCCCAGCACAAATGAGGTAGTGGAAATGCTGTAGCTAGCTTTGGAGGGAGCAGTGGCTTTGTCTGTTAGTGGAAGCTGGCACCTCATTTTGCTTTTTAAGCCATTGTGGAAGTACTCTGTTCTTTCTTGCTGCTTATCTCTGACTGCAGTTTGGGACTTTTGTGAGTAAAAACTCCAGAGACTTTCAAGTGAGCTATTCAGTGCCCCTTGGTAAGTAATGTGGAGCTACTGGAAGCAGATAAATTACTCTGGCAGATACATAGATATCCTGGATGCCACATAAGAGAGTGTAAATTGCAGGTAGTAAGTGCTTTCTCAAGGCTTTGAGTTACTTTACACACAAGACATCAGAAGGCAGTTTAATGTTTTGATCATGGAAGAAAAACTTGAAACACATCCAGTGCTTCGGGTGGTTCTTGATGATAGTGCAGGGACAAAATCTAGATCCATGGTGATCTTGCTTGCCAGGAGACTCTCCATTGGATTTCAATCCCCAGGAATTCTTCATGGAATAAAGGTAACAGCAGAGAATCTACTGTTTGATAGATGTGCGTTTTATCATTTAATGACAGAGGATTCACTTTCTCTGATAGACTTTTTAGCAGTGCAGCAGCATATAAGGATCTTCTTTTCTGCAGCATAAAGGGATTTGTTAGCCTCCACTAATACTGTTCTGCCTCAATATACTGTAGTAGTCAAGAAATAAAAGTCAACAGAAATTTCAAGACTTACCTGCTTTGACTGTTACATGTTCTCATTAGAGTTCCTCCACATTAAGGCAAGCAGATTTGCTTGTTAATGACTGACAATCTTTGAATCTTCTAATTATATCTGCTTCCTTTTCCAACTGTTCCTTTATTTCTATGTAGTTTGTAGTTCTGTCACTGTCATTCTGGGTTTGTGGGACAGCAACAGTGTGTATCTCAACGTTGAAGCTTCTGTACCATTCACCTATGGGTTTTTAGATATGGTTTCCTGAGACCATACTAAACAGAAAGGTGACAGCTTCTTCTTGGGTCTTGCAGAAACACTTCAGAAATGTGGGAAGGACTTAGATATTTCATTTGTGTTGTTTTGGTTTTTTTGACTATCACTCTTCTTTAGTATCCAAGAACTGTACCCTGTGCTGGATAGGGTAGATGTGCACTTCTAAATAAGGGTGTTTCACCAGAAGAGGTTGCCATTACTTGGTGTGTCTGACTTGAGACTATTAAGGCTGAACATGCAAGGGGCCAAGATGGATTGAGAATAACCATGAGGAAAAAGGACTTGGGGGTGATGGTTGATAAGAAGCTCAACCTGAGCTGGCAATGTGCACTCGCAGCCCAGAAAGCCAAATGTATCCTGGACTGCATCAAAACAAGCATGGCCAGCAGGGCAAGGGAGGGGATTCTGCTCCTCTACTCCTCTTTCATGAGATCCCACCTGGAGTACTAGGTCCAGGTCTGGATCCCCTTAAAGAGGAAGGAGATGGAGCTGTTGGAGTGAGTCTATAGAAGGGTCACAAAGACAATCAAAGAGCTGGAGCACATCTGCTATGAAGATAGGCTGAAGGAGTTGGGATGGTTCAGCCTGGAGAGTAGAAGGTTTCAGGGACACTTTTTAGTGGCTTTCCCATACCTACCTGAAGGGGCTACAGAAAAGCTGGGGAGGGACTTTTTACCAGGATGTGTAGTGATAGGACAAGGGGAAATAGTTTCAAGCTGAAAGAGGGTGGATTTAGGTTATACATTAGCAAGAAATTCCATTGTGAGAATGGTGATACATGTGTTGCCCACGGAGATTTTGGATGCCCCTCCCTGGAAGTGGTCCAGACTAGGTTGGATGGGTCTTTGAGCAACCTAATCTAGTGGGAGGTGTCCCTGTCCATGGAAAGGGGGGGATGGAACTAGATGATCTTTAAGGTCCCTTCTAACTCAAACCATTCTATAATTCTGTGAATTTCTTACTTCATTTTACTAGGGAACTACTGCTGAAATAAGCACAGTTTCCTTTTTAATCATGGGAAGCCATCTCTGGGTGAAATGCTGTCATAAGTTTAGGGATCTTTCAGCAGACTCTTAAAAGTGTCTTCACATAGGGATGTAAGAATTGAGAATCCTTCCTTACTGCTTGACAAAATGTAGGGTGGATTTTTATGGAGTGATTAATGACATTGTATTACACTGCACTTGTAAAAAATGCTGTCTGCATACACTGTACATCTTAGGAAGGAAAAAAAGAAGACGTTGGAATGGTTGATTCTGATACCAACTTTATGTAAACTTCAGTGAAATGTTATGTGTGACTTACGGTCAATCAGGTATTTATGGTAATTAAAAATCCTGAGTAATGATTTACAAAAAAGCAAAGAAGAAATAATCTAGAACTGCAGTGAGGACCCTTTTTGCAGATCTGTAAAGGTTATGTGAAGATGATAGAGAGAAGAGTTCAGTGATTCAGAAGGCAAGAGAATGTATTCATGTGTGAATAATTGATATTGTAATAGTTGGAGATACAGGAGCTCAGTTCTATAAAGCAGGATTCCTTTGACAATAGTATTTCTATGGCCTCTGGCACAAATAGTGCCAAAAGACTGGGTATCAGTGTGTAGATTTCAGATGAGTAGCTTTAAAAGAAAGAGTTGAAATGGTATTAATGCTTTAACTTGCAATTGTATATTGTGTGGCTATTTTTTAAACAAAGTTAACTTGAAGCTTTTCTTCTGTAAATAGCTATAATAACTTTAATGAGTCGTGAATCATACTGACTATAAAATAAGTGTGGGATTCTCCCTTTGATAGGGGGACTATTATCTTAATATCTTAAGGTACCTTATTTGGTCTTATCAAATAGCAACATTAAGGTAGAGAAGAGGGGACTTTTCAGGTTAAGTTGATTTTTTAGCAGCAATGTATTAACCCATTAGTTCCTGCCCATTATCCCTTTAGTTTTACATGAGTTTTACCCTGTGGTGGCTCCTTCCTTTTTGAATTATATTTAACTGTCATGCAGGATTCACAGAAAAAAATTACTTATTCCTATCTCATTTGACAGCTTCTCAGGTCCATGTGATTCTCAGTACTGCCTTTGTCTCCCTAATAAATATAAAGAGAGTCAATCTAGGTGATAAGATTTGGTGTCTGTGTCTATGTTTGGTTTCATGGTTCCATGCTCCATTAAACATTCCTCCTACTTGTATCACTCCCTTAGCTTTTTGGGAGGAAGTGGACAGGACAGAAATACAGACTGGTGTGGTAGGTTTGATTTTTAAATGTTGTGTTCCTTGCTGAACTTCTCACTCTTCCTAGAGGTTTGACTGTCTGTAAAAAAAGAAAAATCTGTAATTTTGTTATGGGTGCTAAGGATCTAGAAAAAAATTTCCTCTCCTATCCCAGAAGATAGTCCTTTGCACAGAGCAATGCAGCCTGGTAGAGAACAGAAAGGTGGTGTTCTAAATTGGCAGTTTAATTGAGAGAACTAGAAGTCTACTTTCAACATGATCAAGAGGGTAAAAACTGGTGAATGAGTTCAAAGATACATTAGATAGGGACTAAGAACCTCACTGAGGTAATATAAATTATGTGGGCAGTTTTGTGTTAAATACATTCAAGTGAGAGATTTAGGTGGGTTTATGAATGCCTGAGGAGTCAAGGCATCAGGGGCTGGGATGAAAGGGGTTGAGAGGCCAGCAGGTCAAGGGGCATTACCCTCTTCCACTGCTCTGCTCAGGTGAGGCCACATCTGGAGTAGTGTGTCCTTGCTGGAAAAGCAAGGAGCTACTGGGGAGTCCATTGGAGGGCTATGAAGATGATTCGGGGGCCGGAGTATCGCTCTTATGGGGTAAGACTGAGGGACCTGGGTCTGTTTAGCCTAGAGAAGACTGAGAGGGGATCTTACCAATGCTTATAATTATCTAAAGGGTGGGTGTTAAGATTGTGAGGCCAGACTCTTTTCTGTGGCACCCAGTCACAGGATGAGGGACAACAGGCACAGACTGAAACACTGGAAATTCCATCTGAACACAAGGAAGAGCTTTACTTTGAGAGTGGCAGGGCACTGGAACAGGCTGCCCAGAGAGGCTGTGGAGTCTCCTCCTCTGGAGATACTAAAAACCCCACCTGGACACCTAGGATGATCTCCAGAGGTTCCTTCCAACCCCAACCATTCTGAGAATCTGTGAATGCAGGAAGGCTTTTATCTGAATGACAGACAAAAAAGTTGATTTGTACAAGTATAGGGACAAAAAGAATCAGGATTTTTGAAGGGCTATTGACTTACTGTTTACAGGCCTGAGCAGCTCTGGAGATAATGGTAGTGCCTTAAAACAAGAAGTGAGTCTGACTTTAGCATTAACTGAATTGTATTGACTAAATGTGGGTGAAAAAAATGAAGTAGCTAGATTATTGCTTTTGTTAGTGTCACCGTTTGGCTCAGGTTCAACAACAAACCAGGACAATTAGTACAAATACTGTTAAATATTAGGAGGGCATGTTCAGTAGTATCTGGTGATGCTCTTGTTCTTTCCTAAATCTTCAGGGGTTGGTTGGAGGTATAATTTATTTTTTTTAAATTAGTGTGGCATAACACCAGTTTTATAGTATCACTGCTTGAACCAAGGCTTTGTTTTGTGTGCATACTTTAATGATGTAGCTGAAAAATTTCATACGTTTACTGGTTTTGATGCAGTGTAAACCTTGGAACTCCTGGGAGGACATCTTCGGTGTCACTTTCTGTGGTTGCTTTGTCCTAATTAAAAAACAACTATGAAAGCCAAAATGCACAACCTACGCTCTAATGCTACTGCATGAGAGGGAGAGTTCAGCTGGGCACTTGCTGGCTGTCATTTAGGAACAGTTGAAATTTAATGAAGTGTGTAATATAGGATTAAGTTCATTTACTTTAATGGGATTTGTCCCACGCTTAGAGCTTTTAGGAATGTACCTGTGTGTTTAGGCAAATTATAGGTTCTCATCCCAGGTAGAGCTTGCACGGTGGACGAAAGGAATGTAGTAGTAAAATGGGCATGTTTCAAGTACAATTCCTTGATATAATAAATGTCAAGTATGTTTGACATTATATCTGACTTTTACAGAAAAGTCAGCCAAAAAAGACAAAATCTGTGTATCTTTAAAAATGTCAACTTTCTTATTAATTTATATACTTTAGGACATAGGAAATTTCCTTTAAAATACTTTTGCTTCTCCACTGTGTTTTATTTAGTCATCTTTGGAGTTGACCTGAGGCTAAACCCTTTGCCTAATAGGGGAGTTTTTTTTGTCAATAAGTTTCCATCTCCCTGTTTAGTTTCATGTTTGCTGCTTGTTGCTAATGAAAATCTCTGGTACAGTCTAGGGCAAGATTATGTGGGCTCCTTTATAAAAAGTTGTGTGAGCAGACTGTAGTTCATCATCAAAAAAGCCAGTGAAACTGTGCAAACCTCTATAAAAATCTGCAAAATAGCTGGAGAAAGGGGATTTTTTTCCCCTTGAATCTTGCAGTTCTCAGTAAGGATTATTTATAACAATAAATACACATTCCAAGTGAGACTGTGTTTTTATTGCGATGTGACTGTATCTATAGATAGGTTTGAAATCTAAAAGGTTAAGATTTATTTGTAATGTAGTGGTTAAACTACTTCCTTACATATGCCACACATGGGGAGGAAATTCTGAAGTACAGTTGTGCTTCTCTGAGCTTCTGTGATTTCATTTTCAACACTTGTACCTGCATAGTGCTTGTACCTTCAAAACAACTTAATGAACTCTGGTCTTTGTAACTCAGTGTGAGGTTGACAGAAGCAGATCGAGGATTTAATATCCCATAAATCAAAGCAACCTGCAAATACCAAGAACGTTACAGAACTGCTCATCACAGGAGTCATTTCAAAATGGAGGAAAATTTGTTAATCTCTGTTGGCTTTGATTTTCAGTTGTAATCACCGGGCTGCAACTTCAGTAATTCTGCAAAAATATGAGCAGTCTGTATCATTACTTGAATTTGAATCATTCCATGGTTTTGTGATGGACAGCAATGTTGTGTTTGGATGGTCTTCCTTCAGCATTCACTGATACTATTGCAAATATATGCCCCAAAACTTCTTTTAAATTGGTGCCTTAGTCATATATCACTGTAAATAGGTTAGTAGAAAGGATGCCCTCTCTGAAAAATGTTCATTGTGGGATTTTTAAAAGGTACAGAAAGTACACATAAAAAACCAGAAGAAGTGAAAAAGTAAGGATGCAGAAAGAGAAGATCACAGGCCCATGTTGCTTCAAGTCGAGTTGCATAATAACAGTGGGAAGGCACTGGTGCTGAGGCCAGGAGCTATGGTTCCCCTTCTGCTGAAATTCATTACAAAAATGCAGGTGTTTGTGAGGTCCTCCTGTAGGAGGAGTTGCTAAAATGGTCTGTGTCTAAAACAAAGGTCCTCATTTTTTAAAACCACATTTTTTCAATGGAGTTGAGTACAGAGATGGAAATTAATGGAAGATTGAGGAGACTGTGCTGATGTAAACAGTGAAGACTTCTTTGAATTGACAATGCACATGAATTGAAGTGGAGGTGGTGACTGGATATAGGGCAAAAAGCCTTTTCAGTGCTGGGGCAACTGTGCATTGGTCTGGGATGCCCGTGAAGGTGGTTTAGTCTGTGTCCATGGAGGTTTTCAGTGCATGGCTGGATAAAGCCTTGAGCAACCTGGGATGCTTTCATAGCTGACCCTGTTTTGAGTAGTAGCTTGAACTAGAGACTTCCTGTTGTCCCTTCCAACCTGGATTATCCCATGAATCCATGGACTGCACTTCTATTTGTTTTATTTCATAATGGCTTCAAATTGCTGAGGTTTTAGAAAGGGAAAATGAGAATAACTGTCTTTAAGGGTCTGCTTTACCCAGATGAGAGAGACTGAGTTTCACATAATTGCCTAGCTGCTTCCTTGTAGTGTTTTACCTACTAATGGGTATGTATCAAATAGATTAGCAAGTTTTCCTTGTTCCCCTAGTTTAGAGGAGGAATTGTGTACATGACTGAGTGTTCACTTCTTAAACTTCTACAAGTCTTTTGTATCTGTAATTTGTTCACATTGAAATCAACAGACAGCTTGCTTTTTTTCCTTGAAATCCGAACACATCTGATTGCTTCACACACTGTAGCACACTCTTGTATCTTAATCTGTTTCCTGAGGGGTACCTGTGCATCTAAAAGTTTCTCTCTTTTCATGACAATTCAGTTCGAATAAGGAGGAAATCAAGACGGCGCTCGCAGTGGGGCAAAGGCATTATTAAGAAGAGGAAAGTAAACAATTTAAAGAAAGATGAAGATGATGCAAAGTTTGCTGATGATGAAAATCATGGAGAGGACAGTAAACTGCTGGAAAATGGAGAGCTAGAGATCAGCACTGACTGCATTGAGGAGAATGGGGAGGAAACAGGAGATCTCTCCATGACAAATGATGAATCCTCTTGTGATATTATGGATATAGATGCAGAGCAGAGACTTAACAATGGGACATCAGCAAAGGAAAACAATTTTGCATCCACGGAAGAAGAAAGCTCGAATGAATCTCTGTTAATAACCGACAGCATTACCCTGAGTGCTGAAAAGGAATTAAGGAAGGACTCTACATCCAGAGGGGACTGTGTGAATGGAGAGACATCTGTCCACAGCTCGGGGGGAATGCCTGCTCCAGCATGTCATAACGGTAAAATGGAATCAGTTGATGCTCTTTCACCCTGTGATGAAAGCTATGGGTCTAGTGACAGGCAAAATTCTTCATCCGAAGATCAGCCAAAGGAGAAAATAGAAGCTTCCAGTGAAAGTCAAGGAGATCTAGTGAAAGCTGAGTTACCACATTGCAGCAATAATGAAAAAACACTACAGAGCACAGACATTGAAAGTAAAGATGCTGAAGCAGATAAAGAAGGTATAGCTTGATTTGAGTGTTTGTCCTTATCTTAGTGTCCAAGCTAATGTGTATTTTTAAATTGTAATATCTTATGTTACAGTGATTATTATAATATTTAATTAATTACTGTCTATTTATTTGAAACTTTTCGTATGCTTACAACATTTAATTCCACATACATAAATAAGATGTCTACCCTTGACTTGCTGCAGTGTTATCTTAGGCAAGTGAGTATATCTCCATAGCTGAAATATTCTGTTTATTCTTGTAGGCTTTGTGGGGAATACTGTAAATACTGAGGTAACATCTAAACAATAATTAAAGATTTAGAAAATATTATCAAGGCAGAGAAATATATTTGTTTTGGTCTGTATGTTGTTTCTGATCAACATTTTTATCTGTATGATATGCTTTGACTTTGTTAGAGATTTATGATAAAAATATCACTGACATTGAATGAAAGACTATAGAAATCCAAAATATATTCCTTTAAAACATTTGCTCATAGCAAAAGTTAAAGCAGTATAACTCGTAGCAAAAGCCAGATAAATTGTTGTTTATCTAATGGAGAACGTATCTGACTTTGGAGTTAGTCAACACAGTAACAGTGCAGCAAAAAGATAAGAGAAAGAGAAGGGAAGTCCTGGTGGTGCATGAAAGAAGGGGCCATATCCTTTGAAGGCAAGAGACACAGTTTCCTTAGGGAAGATAAATAAAAGCCTTATGCATGATTGCTTTTTTAATTAGCTTTTCAAAATCATCTTAAAAAATGCAATCTCTACTTGAAAAGTTAGCACCAAGATTTACAAAATAAATGAGCTTTAATGAGAGATCTGAATTATGAGAATATTACTATATATGTATTTGCTGTGTTTGTACATACGTATTTTCTCTAAAATTAAGGAGAATTGCGGAAGGTCTTTAAGGTCCTTTCCAGCCTTAACTATTCTGTGATTCTGTGGGTCAGAAATGTAAGAAAAGGTCCTAAGAATATCAGAAGAGTATGATACATTTTAAGAGCCTTTACATATCTCAATGTAGTAGGTGAATTTTGTAAACATTAAGGGTGGTTATAATAACAAAGAGTCCTCAGGAAAAAAAAGGCATTTAAACAGTTGAGGTGGAGACAGACAGTGAATGATTGTAGGGAGAGAGTAAGGAGATGTAAAAAAAAATTGTTCTCCACTACAGGATTAACAGCAGCTTTAATACAAAGGTGGAAGAAAACAGAAATGTGTCAGAGAAATGTGAAGTTTCAGGAGTAGAGCAGATGTTAGAATTACCATGGTGATGAAGACATGGGATGCTTTGGAGAGAAAAAATGAGGATTGGATTCACTTAGGCAGAAAGATTTTGAGCCTTCTCTTAATACCGGAACTTCACTGAAAGCTGTATAATTTGGTGCTACTAAGTAGAAATGATACAATGGATAAACTTCAAAGGACGTTCAATTTTCTGTTGAGGCTTTGGAGCTGGTTTTAAAGATGACCAGTTTTAAGTGTGTTTTCTGAGATGTGTTTTTGTGCACATACAGAAGTCTGCAAAGCTGAATAATATGCACTGCTACAGTCATGCTTTCTTGGTTCAAACAAACCCCGACAAACCAAACAAGCAAAATGAAAGTGAAATGAAGAAACAGGCTGCTAATTTTGAGAGACTGACAGTCTCATTGTTTTTCATATTACAGGTATATTCAAAAGCAAGAAAACACGAAAAGTTGCTACGGAGCAGTCAAAGCCCACAAGTTTGGAGCAGGTCCCAGAGGAACCGTCAGACCCCTTACCCTCTGTGGTTGTTGACCATGACAGACTAAAGGTAATGGTACTGGGAAAAAGTTGAACTGATGATGAAACTGTCCATGAAAAATGCTTTCTTCCTCAGCTGTGAAGCAGTGTTTCCTTTATGTTTGACTGCAAACAAATATTATGGCAGCAGTAACTTCTGAAGATGATTTGTTGGTTGGTGTTTTTTGGATGAAAAGTGAATAAATCTACTGAATCCATCCTGTCCCATCATTACTACTTTTACAAATCCAGTAATGGCACAGCAGTCCACTATTTTAATTGCAGTTTTTGCAGGTACTTTAATGTGTTAAACTCTTTTATGTGTTAATTGGACATGCCAGTTACTGAGGAACTGTTGGGTGCCTAGCAATTAGGAGTTAACATCTTTTTCCTTCCTGTGTATGTATACTTGGTGGAAAGAGCTGTTAGTGAATTGGAAAAGAAATTGGAATTTTTGCTGATGTTTTGGCGTCATAGACTGAACCCCTGCTAGTTAATTTTCTTGCAGTTTTGTCTCCTTTTAAGCAAAGTTACAGTAAAATTGGCTGTCTTCTGTTTTAGAAGCTAACTTGACCTACAATGCAATTTAGATCCTGCTTGCTGTGGAGTACAGATGGTGATTTCTTTGGAAATAACAGAAGTGTTATGAGTGGAAAAAAAACAATGTAAATTTACTGTTTTTATAGCATGTGTAAAATACATGCTTTCACCTTTTATGGGCACTTTTACATGTGTTGTACACCCCCCTTTCTTGGACCATTTTTAAACATTTGTTGAATTCCAAATGTATTTCCATGTGGTGGTACTTAGAATTTCATGCCAATGCAAGTTCTTAAAAATGTCTGCTTTAGCTATCAAGGCATATTTTATAGTTTGCTTTGTCAGAATTATTGACTAAGATGAAATAGAGTGAAGTGTTATTTATACAGGATAAACGTTGCTTCAGTTATATTGAGTATAAAATCTAAGACAAGAAAAAAAAAAAAGGCTGGGTATAAGCAGAGAAGTGAAAAGAGACACTGAGTCAGTTTTGGACCTGCATGGGAGCAGTGGCTGTACTGATAGTTGTGGTCCATTTGATTTCTGTGTATCCCCCCAAAATAGGGCTTCAGAAGGAAACCGTTTCTCGTATGTCCTTAAAAAAATCTAAAATGGTTATAAAAACTCTCTAACTTCACCTTTTGTTATTCCAACAGAAACTGCTTGATTTAGTGGTAAAGAAAAGTGACAACCTGACTGTAGACCAACTCGAGAGATTGTATTCGCTTCTCAGTCAATGCATCTACAGACATCGTAGAGACTATGACAAATCACAACTTACAGAGGTGATCTTCACGCTTTCTTCTTTATCTGAATGTTGAGACTGTTTTGCAAAAGCTAATACATCAATTTGTTGTACTAGCAGGCGAAAGCTTTAAATAGACCTTGAGGTGCATATCTATAAACTGAAAAATGTTTAGCGTCGTAATGAATTAGAAATCAGGTTGTTTCTAATAATAATTTCCTCAGAAAAGGATTAAGAATTTAACCTAGAAGAGTGGAGGAAAAAGAGGAGAGCATACAGCATCATGCAGAAGCACATGCTAGCAGAGTAAAAATGAACTAGAAGTAATTTCCACATTTGTGATAAGAGAAACAGTTGATGTGAAGAGGCTGCTTTATAGGCACACTGACCAGTGGTGCCGTGGCTGCCCTTCCTTGCGTTTGATTTAACTAGGCCAAAACCAATTAATGTATCTCTGCTCCCTGCAGTTTGCTGATACTGACTTTTCTACAATACCTTAAAAGTTCACAAACTTCTTTTAGATCAGTAAGTAGACCCTAGGGAAAGTCTAATGCAGCACGATGTGAGCCAGATGTCTCCTTTGCTGTCACCCTTTGCCTCTAACGCGTTTGCTGTCGGAGGCCTCCTGTCTGCATCAGCAGTAAGTTGGTCATGTCACAATTTCATGTCACCATTGGTGTAGGATGTAGGATGATTGGTGATAACTCTGGACATGCATTCCTCTCAACATCATGGTCATACATGTAGAGGAGTTTCAGCTGATAACCAACCCTTCTGAAAAAAGGACGGCGATTATGAGTTTCCAGTTGGGTCACTGAACACTAAATGTTTTTCTCATGGATATTTTACAACAAAATCAGCATGGAATATTGTAGAGTTCCTGCAAAGTGCTCTTCAAACCATTTTCATGCTATTCTTCTGCCATCTTCACATAAAAATATATTTAAAGTCTGTGCCTAATGTTAGGTAGATTAAAAAAATCACATTTATCTGGCACGAGTATATAGAGACTTTACTTTGATTCTCCAAACAGTGCAGATACATTTACAGATGGGTCACCAATAGCATAATGCTTTCTTAATACATATTGAGTACATTTAATTGTACCAGTGACTCTAATACACTTGCATTTTCTCATGGACCATAATACTACTTCAGTTATTTTCCTTTTTTATTGTATTTTGCTAGCAGATAGCAGCTAAGAAACAGAGTTGTCTATTTTCTTAGTAATTATTTCTTCCATTAAAAACAAAATAGCCCAGTAAATATTATTATATACTGTAGCTTTATTTCTGTCTCTGTGTCATAGAATCACAGAAAGCTTTGGGTTGGAAGGGACTTTGATGATCATCTAGTTCCAACCTCCTGCCATGGGCAGGGACGCTTCCCACTAGATCATGTTGCTCCAAGCCCCATCCAACCTGGCCTTGAACCCTACCAGGGATGGGGCATCCACAGCTTTCCTAGGCAACCTGTGTCAGTGTTTTAACCACCCTCACAGGAAAGAATTTCTTCCTTATGTGTAACCTAATCTCCCATCTTCCAATTTGAAACCATTACCCCTTCTCCTTTCACTCCCTTTGATTGTAAAAAGCCCCTCCCTACAGCTTTCCTGTAGCCCCTTCAGGTACTGGAAGGCCACTATAAGATCTCTTCCCCAGGCTGAACAACTTCAACTCTCAGCCTGTCTCCATAGCAGAGGTGCTCTGGCCTTCTGGTCATCTTTGTGGCCCTTCTCTGGACTTGCTCCAACAGCTCCAAGTCCTTCATGCTTTATGTATTTATTCTTTTTTATATATATTGAATGTATTTATTATTTATATCCTTCTATATTATAATTGATGCTCTGTGTCTCTTGCAGGAGATGGAAAGAACAGTTCATGTTTTTGAAACATTCCTGTGAACTCGTCAAGATGGGTGGGTTTATCCTCTCACACTGCTCATGGCAGAGCAGTCCTCTGAGCCATTCAGTTTCCATTTGCACCAAGTATGTGCAGAGCCTTGGTCTTAAGTGCTCTCTGTTTTTCTTTCTGTTGAATTTGGTGCTATTGTCTCAGGTACCTAAAACCAACCAGCCTACAAGAACCAAACAGAACTTCATATAGTTGTATCTGATATAAATAATGAATACAATGCCACAGCTTGGAGATTTTTGGTGCTACAGAAACTGTTCTCATTTCTGCTCTTGTTCACTCTACATGCATTATCTTTGGGGAAACTGCAGGCAAAGTGGAGACCAACACATACAGGAGAACTGGAAAGAACAGATCTAAATTAAATATTTTTAAACAGGCAACCTTTTTTATTTTTTTTTTTCCCAATTTTTCTCTTCTCTGGGGTAATGGACAAAAAAAAAAATCAGTTCTAAAGAAGGCAGTGATGCATTGTGGTAGGAATCTCGAGTAACTGGATGTACAGTAATTTGAAGATGAGGCTCTCTAGAACTGCCTTTAATGTGCCTTTTAGTCAATTGAGAAAGATAAGGCTAATCAATTGGTTTGGATTATAGCAAATAGCAAATGGCAATGTTAGAAAGCTGTCTTCAGAATGAAGATCTCCAAAAGGATGATTTGTGTTCTCTTCATTGGATGGCAACCAGTATTATGGTTCTATAATGCCTGTCTTGCTCTACAGAACTAAACTAAGACACACTGACAAAGCCACATACTTTACCAAAATGGTGAAATTTCTTTTTCATTGGTATACATTTGTTTTAGAAACAAGTTACACAGTGAAACTCTTCTGTGTTCATAAAAATGACGTGTTTTCCCACCATCTTTTTATTTTCCATGTTGAGTTCTTTAAGAAAACCCAAGTTTAATACTGGCAGGTTTCTTTCTGAAGTTCCATGTTTGTAAGATAGTTTGGACTGTGCAGTGCAGGTAAGAAGACATGATATTTGGTCAAAGTCCTGGAGCCCAAGCTCACTTGAAAACAAACCTTAAACTAGGCTTCACAGCTGGGTTCATGCAAAGTATTGTTACTGTGGAGGATTGGAGGACAGCCTTTTGAATTGATCTGTTCAGGCCATAGTTCTGTGGGTCTGGAGTATGTAGTTCAAAAATCTCTCCTTTCTGGAAACTGGAGAGTATAGGCAATTGCAAGAAAAAAACATGTTTTATCACAAGCTCAATTGTAAAACATTACCTGGGCTGATTTATTTCCAATCTACGTGGGAAATGTTTTTTTTTAGAGAAGTTGGCTGGTCTTACCATCGTTAACCATTCAATGTGACTGTGGAATTGTCTTTCCAGAAATATGCAACACAGTGTGATCAGTTTTTAATTAAAGAAACCAGTCTTGGACTACTGCAGAGATACTGAGCTACCTCAGCTTTTTGTATTTTCGTTACCAACAGTGTTTATGGAGGACTGTAATCACTCTGCTCCCATTTACAAACTGAAGCTAAGGTACTTTGTCTCCACCTCTATGGCTAATAGTAAAATTGAGCTGCAGAGAAACAGAACGTGGGCCTTGGGCTACTGCAGTAATCCAAAGTGCTTTGTATGCTATGGTTCAACATGATTCTATCTTAGATCTTTTTCTCCCTCAAATGCCACTGTTTTTCTTCATAGCTAATGGCAGAAAAAGGTTTTAAGCATTCATGTACATCTAGTTACACCTTCTAAATGCAACCCATGCAGAAACACTGTATTTTTTAGGTGGGAAAGTGCGATTAAAAACAACAAAAACAAGCAGAAAACACATTATAAACGAGATCCTTTGATCTCAGATTTGATTATGGGATTTTTTTCCATGTTTCATTTAGTATTTATTAGCATCATACCTGTTTGAGATATTTTTGTGTCTGGTACATTAACAGCATTTTGTATTTTGATGGAAGTTGTTACAAACTTTAAGATTTGATTAAATAAAATGTAGCAGATTTTTCGTAGCAAGTTTCTGATAAAAGGGTTTTTTGCAAGTCTCAGGTTCTTGCTGCAGAATTTTTTAAAAATATTTATTCCAGTTTCACTTACTCGAAGTTTTTGTTCAAGTAACAGCAGCACTTGTGGAAGATAAAACTGCATACATTTTTAAGAAGATAATAAATTTATATGAATTAAAACAGTTGAGAATTTTAGTCACCAGTGAGTGTGACAAGCAAGTTTCAGCTGATGCGTAGCATTAAAAATGGTTCTGAAAGGTCAGGTTTCTAAAGGAAAATGTTTACTGTCAGTTGTTGATTGGGAAAAATCTTAAGAGGCAACTTTACTAATTGAGGAGCTGCCATGTTGTTTAGAGAAAAGTAGCTTATATCAGATGTTCTAGTGGACAGCTTTCCTAAAATGATATACTCGCCTTCCTAGCCCAAATAACCACACTTCAGTTTTTGTTTTCCTTTACAGATGTGTCTGGTGGTTATAGAGTTAAAACAGCTGTTTATCTATCCATGTGGTCTAAACTTGTTTACTCTTTGTATGTTTTTAATTTTTTTGCCACATAGCACTGGCAAGAGTTTGTACAAATTGACCTCTCTTCCTTGTTTCTTGTTGTGAAAATTGCAAATAAACTCCTGTGTGAGTCCTTGTGCTGGGGTCCATGAGATGTGACCAGCCAGAAGACATGAGGCTTCTCTGGGGGGCTGGTGGGGCTTGTCTTGGAGGTCATAGAATTGCTCTTGGGTGAAGCTGATGGCTACGGAGTTGATTGTATTTGCAAGCTTGAATCTCACCTGTGATTAATTTTGTTTTGTTTTGTGTCCTCTGTATTGTTACTTGATTTCCTCATATGCCAATGTATTTATAGGATTACATGTTTTTTGTAATATCTTGTCTTCCTTTTTTTTTTGTAAGTTGGTGGGTCAGCTCTGGTTTTACCTTCAGTCTCCTGAATGGGAGGTCCTGCAGCTGATAGTCATTTCTTTTGTTTTAATTTTATTTTGTAATCACAACATAAGCTTGAATTTGGGCTTGTACTTGCATCTTTTGTATCTTGTACATTGGGTTATTTAGACATTGGGGAGTCCTGTTTGCTTTCATTAACGTGAGTCTACTTTGTGGATTAAGTAGACTTCCTTCATCAACTATGGTATATTTTGGATTCTATAGTTTCCTTCAGAACTGTGTTTAAATTGATGTTTTGCATTTTGACTTCATTTTACGTTAGTTTGAAGTAAGTTATTTAAATTTTTTTTTTTTTTGAACTTCTGGAAATTTTGAACATTTTACTGTAATTTGTAATATAACTGCTGTGAAATACTTGAATAAAGATAACAAGAAAACACAGCTTTAGCTCCTTCAAAAATGTATTTCAAAGAAATGCTGCCTAATAGCCAATACCAGTCACTTTCTTACCAGACCTCCTTGATTGTGCAATTCAGGTGTTTTACTCTGGGATGTTTGGTTATGATTTTGCTTTCAATGTTTGTGTATTAAAGAAAAAAATCTCCTATTAAGTTTGCCTGACAAAGTGAACGTAGCGTTGTATAGTGGGAAGTGAATAACACAGTTGTTATGAAGTTATGCTCTGTGCTTAGGAAATGTTTTATGTTGGGTGGCAGGTGACCACCCAGGACTGCTTGCAGTGTGTCAGCATCCAAGTAATACCAGAGTTTCTCATTAGAGGTTTTGTTTAAAGAAACATGTTTATTCTTCCTTGTTTATTGAAATTATTTTTTTACTTTTTGCATTTGGTTTTGTGTTGGTGTTTTGTTGGGGATTTGTTTTTGTTTTTTTGGGTATTTGTGTTTGTTTTTTTTTTGTTTTTCAAAATAGATGTCTAATATAGTTAGCAATTCCTTTAGTGCATATTCTCCTTCTCCCTCCCCCAGTAATTCATGCAGGGGAGAGCAAGCTGCCAGAGGTTATGGAAATGAAGAGTCAACTCACATCTTACTCTTACTTAATTTGCAGATTATCCAGAACTAACAAACTGCATGTTATGTATATAATGTGGAACAGAGTATGAGAAGTTGTTGTGTGGATCTGTTAAACCCCCTCTTGAGGTGCAGGGCATAGTACACATATTTTCTCTTTATTTTTCTTTTGTACCTTGAACTACAGGGCTCCCAGGCAGAAGACTATTGAGTAGGAGGGTTGGAGTAACTTATTTTGCATCTGACTTCAATTTTGCTTTTATACACACCTTTGAAAGCAAAATTAGGTATTAAATAAAACATTTAAGTTATTAAATAAATATAATAATGTAGTTCATTGATCAGTAAGAGCCTAGGCTCAGTTTGTATCAGCATGGTCAGACAGTTGTTTTGATCTGAAGGGCCTTGCAGATACCAGCACCACACTTAACACCATCCAAGGGGTTTGCAGTCTGTGAATGAAGAATGTAGGATATGAGGTTTTGCATGTCTGTTCCTGTATTTCAGGAGTGGTGGTGGCCACATTAACAGAATAGTTTTAGGACTGAGTAGTTTTAGTGGCTGTAAAAATAACCAGTCAAAAGAGACGAAACTGATTTCTTTTGGCATTCACAAAAAGATTCCTGTAAAAATACTTATTGATCTTTGAGTGGTGCTACAAAAGCATGAATTAGGGAGGAGTAGTTGGGTTGCATCATGGAAAAGCTTGTACAGCACTTGTATCTGGTATGTGTTCACTGCTTAACACTGCTCCTTCTGCTGTCAGCTTGTACCTTGAATGTAGTTTGGAAGAGCAGTTTCCCAGATTTCCTTAAATATGCAGTGCTGCACATCCTCTCTTTCCTCCTTTAAGCCCCTCAGATAATTTATTTAAAAACTAAAAATGAGATCCTTTTGTTCTGTATCTCGGGTAGGATTTGGATTTGGACTTGTAATAGATGAGGTTTTAAGCTAGCACTGCATGTGAATAAATTCTGAAAGATAAATGGGTAAACTTGTGAACTGATTAATGAAGCCAAACACTTCATTTTTTTTTCTTTTGCTTTTATGCATCACTTGTGGTCGTGTAACTATTGTGTAAAAATGAGGGATTATAAACTTTAATTAATTCAGCCTCATTCCATTTCTAGGTAATTTTTTTACAGTGATCATTTGCATAGTGAGTATATTTCAGTTGAACCCACTGCCAGTAAATGGCTGACTACTGCTAAATTCCATTTACCTGAGGAATGCATTTGAGTTACACTATATTGAGCTTTATTTTAATAGTAGGGACAAATCCTTTTCCTTTAAAAAGATGATAAGCTGTTAAGATATAAAACGAATTTGCCACTTCCAGTGGAATGTTAGCATCAACCTGGCCATGTCTGCATTAAGGTTTGTTGGTATGTCGATGCTGATTTGGAATAAAGCTGCTCTCAAGTTTTGGGCGCAAAGGTGTTCTCAAGTTAAGCCATGTTAGAAGGCTGCTCACATTCAATTACAAGATTGAGAGCAGAGGAAGTTGTCCAAGCTCTGGGGTTGGAGCCTCAGTGCTGCAGCTCTTGCCTGTCAGTTCTGCTGTGGTGGACTCCTCTCTGTGTTGTGTTTTGTTTACATCTGGCTTACAGCAATCAGGAGTTTGGCAGAGAACTGTGGAAACAAGGAATTGTCAGAGCTGGAAGGGACCTCTAGACATCATCTAGTTCAACTCCCCTGCTGAAGCAGGATCCCCTAGAGCACATTACTCAGGACTCCATCCAGGTGGGTCTTGTATATCTCCAAAGGAGGAGACTCCACAAGCCCCCTGGGCAGCCTGTCCCAGGGCTCTGTCACCCTCACCATAAAGAAGTTTTTCCTGATATTTAAATGGAACTTCCCATGTTCCAACTTGTGCCCATTGCCCCATATCCTGTCACTGGGAGGTGGTTGAGTCACCATCCCTGGATGTGTTTTAAGGGTCGTTTGGATGTGGTGTTGGTGGAGATGGTTTAGGGGAGAACTTTGTAGAGCAGGGATGATGGTTGGACTTGGTGATCTCAAGGGTCTTTTCCGACCTGAATGGTTTTATGATTCTATGGGAACTACTGAAAGAGTAGTAGTAGTAGTATGTGTGAGAGATGTACAGGTCCCTGAGACTGGATGGCTGTTGGGAATGCTCACACCATTTGCCATCCCATTTTTTTTTGTGGAGATGAATTCTATCATGATGAAAACTCCTTTGTGTCAGTGCAAAGTCGGAATTGTGCTGTAACCCAGAGATGTTTGGCTGTGTCTGTATGGAAGTGGGAGGCTGTAGAAGATGATGGGTCAGCTTGGGGCTTTAGTTTGGGAGGAGGGAAAGACTTGGGGAGATTTCAAAAGGGCTCCCTTTGAAATACTTCAGCAAACGAAGTTAAGCAGAGACCAGAACGTTCATCTTAGAATGTATGTTAAATTCAGACTAAATTAATTTGCTAAGAAATTGAGTCTTTCTGCTGGAGAGGGAAAGAAAATAATGGTCTTTTAGTTAAGGGACTATTTCTCATCTCCAAAACTCCAGCTCTAGTTCTGTTCTAAAGGTCTTGCATCTCTTGCTGACTTCATTACACCCTGTAGAATCACTTCTGTATGTGGAGGCTGCCTGAAAGAGCAGCCATACCTGACTTTGGTGGTAGGGAAGGACAAATAACCTTTTTTTTTAGGTTTCTAATTCTGAAATTAGTTTTGAAGTGATGCTCACTGATGTTACAAAGGGTTTAGTGAGATAAAGAAAATATGTGAATAGTCACACGTATGTGGCTGTGAACATCAGTTTAGTAATAAAATACTGTTTCGGGTAGACTTTTAAAGTATTGGAAATACAAGCATGTCAGGCTGCATTTTCATGAAGCACTGGAGATATAAGGGGTTCAAAATTAATGTCTAGCCTTTATATGGGGGTTAGAGTGCTTGAGAGTCTTGATTTAAAATTTAAAGTATGTCCAGAAGGCAGGAAACTTTTTTTTTTTAAAAAAGCTTCCTTTTCAGAGTATTCAGAGGACAGCCATGAAAGCACAGGCTGAGCATAAATTTTGCAGTGTTAATCTTTTCAATACACGAGAATAAATTTTGGACATGGAAATGAGATGACACACCTGATCATGACTTCAATGTTTAAAAGTTTATTACAAAAATTTGGGTTTATCCACAGAGGATAATGTCAGCAGAAAAAAAAAAAAAGTTCAATCTGATGCTGTGGCAGGTAGGATTTAATCTCATGCATGTGCATGGTCTGCTAATTATGTGTGGTGTAACAGGCTTTGCAAGAAAGGCCTCTTGTCTCAAGCTCAAGAATTTCACAGAATCACAGAATGGTAGGGTCTGGAAGGGCCCTCTGGAGATCATCTAGACCAACCTCCCTGCCAGAGCAGGATCCGCTAGAACAGATCCCACAGGAACACATCCAGGTGGGTTTGGAATGTCTCCAGAGATGGAGACTCCACAACCTCCCTGGGCAGCCTGTCACAGGGTTCTGTTACCCTTGCAGTAAAGAAGGATTTTCTTATATTCAGGTTAAATCTCCCATGTACCAGTTTGTTACCATTACCCCTTCCTTGTTCTGCCACTGGACTCCACTGAGAAGAGCCTGATCCCATCCTCCTGACACCTCTTGTAGGTATTTATAAGTACTGATGAGATCCCCCCTCATCCTCTTTGTCTCTCAGCTGAACAGCCCCAGCTCTCCCAGCCTTTTCTCATATGATAGATTCTCCAGTTATACATTTATCCTGCTTTTTGAGCTGTTCATCAAGTGGTTAAGCTCATGGCTAGAAATTGTTGCTTCACTCCTCATATGTTTTGATCCAGCTTCTATTTCCAGGCTCTATTTCTTGTCTTCTCTTTGTTCTAGACTCTTCATACATAGATTTTTTTTTTTTTCTACCCACAAAGATACTAATGCACTGTGATCAAGTAACCTCTCAGTCTTCCTTTTGCTGAACATAACGAGCTCTTTATGGCTTTCACAGCATTTTCTCCAGCCTTTAAGTCAATTTTGTGGCTCTTTTCTGCAGTAGGTCAATTTTTCAACATCTTCTAAACATTTGTTCACAGAGGAAATTGATGTGATGTTCCAGCATTGGTCCCACCAGTGCCATATATAGAGCTAAAAATCACTGATTCCTACTCACTGTTCCCTTTTTTATACATCCAAAGATCAATTTAGGCCTTTTATGCCATGAAATTGGGCATGGGAGCTCTAGTTGATTGAGTCTTCTCAGACCTATCATGATGCCATTCTCAAAAAGTTGTTTTATGTTAGTGGTCCCAGACAGCACAAGTTACTTGCTTGGTCCTTGTTATCCTCTGCTCTGCTTATCTCTCTTTCCACAAGTCTTTGACTAGTGATTTGTGTAAAGTTTTTCCTTCAAAAACTTCAGAAGAAAAGAATTCCCTGATCAGAAATACTGTGATAATACCAAATAGAAAATTAGTGAAACAGATTAGATATTCCTCAATTAATCTGCCTGTTCTTAGCCTGTTTAATATTTACTGAAAGTTGAAGTATTTTGTCACATACTGTTGAAAATCTATTACCTTATCAATCAAATGTGTAATCCTGTCAGAGAATGAAATCAGGTTTGTGTGATACAGCTGATTTTCTAGAAAATCATCATATTGATTCTTATCTCTTTGATTAATGATCAATTTGGTTAGATATCATCTTTCCATTTTTACTTGGGATTGATGTCAGGTGAATGCCCTGTAATTATTCAGTCATTCCACTTGCCCTGTTGATAACTGTCACATTATCAGCACTTCCTGAAATACCCACTTTACTAAAAATGAATGTTAGCAGGGCAGAGACTTCTGAGCTTTCTGGAGATGGTTGACTGCTTGGTTACCTTCTGAATTTGAAAAAACTTATTCACTAGGGAAGGTCTAAGAGTCCCTCCAGGTAATGTGCAGTCTGGACTTTTTAATCCCCATGGGGTACTTCTTGCCAAATAGGAAACAGGAATGTAAGTCATTCCCAAACCCTCCTGCCACATTTCCACCCTTCATTTTCCCTGGAAAGGCTGTGTGTGTGGCATTTCTATGTCTGAGTGCATACACAGGCAGCTTGCAGAAGAGCTGGGCAGGTAAAACTGAACTTGGTATCAACAAGTGATGGAGCTCTGTGTTCTTTGGACATGAAAATAAAGGACTCATTAAAAGGTGATACTTTAAATGGAAGTGGAGTGGCTACAGATACTCCAGTGGGCTTGGATATTTGGGCTTGCTTTTTGAGAGCTGTGTGTTTTAACTAGGGTGTAGGAACAGTGTTTCTGGTAGAGCATAATGCTCATTATACTTCTTCAGCATTTGGTGCATCACCTTCACTACTCAGTTTGCTGATCCTTACTCTGATACTATCCCTCGGCACGAGGACATTGTGTCACCAGTTAGGGACTGCTTTAAGTTCATGATATGTGTAGAGGAATTGGTTCCCTTCTACATCTGTGGACTATTATTTTAATATATTTTTAATGAGATGGGAAAAAGAGAAGAGCTTAAGCTTACGTAGGAGTATCTCCAGTGATTTCAGTGGCTGGATGGTTGAGCCCAGAGAGTTGTGGTGAATGGAATTCAATCCAGTTGGTGGCTGGTCACTAGTGGTGTGCCCCAGGGCTCAGTGTTTGGGCCAGTTACAGCTTTATCAGTGATCTGGATGAGGGCATCAAGTGCATCCTCAGGAAATTTGGAAATACTAAGTTGGGAGGGAGTGTTCATCTGTGTGAGGGTAGGAAAGCTCTACAGAGGGACCTGGACAGGCTGGATCAATGGGCCAAGGCCAATTGTATAAGGTTCAACAAGACCAAGTGTCAGGTCCTGCACTTGGGCCATAACAACCCCAGGCAACATAACAGGCTTGGGGAAGAGTGGCTGGAAATTGTCCAGAGGAAAAGGACTTGGGGTTGTTGGTTGACAGCAGCTGAACATGAGCCAGCAGTGTGCCCAGGTGGGCAAGAAGGCCAATGGCATCCTGGCTTGTATCAGGAATAGTGTGGCCAGCAGGAGCATGGAAGTGATTGTCCCCCTGTACTTGGCACTGGTGAGGCCATAGCTTGAATCCTGGGGTCAGTTTTGGGAACCTCATGACAAGGACATTGAGATGCTGGAGCAAGGCCAGAAGAGGGCAATAGAGCTGGGGAAAGGTCTAGAGAACAAGTCTTATGAGGAGCAGCTGAGGGAACTGGGGTTGTTGAGGTTGAAGAAAAGAGGAGACCTCATTGCTCTCTACAACTACCTGAAAGGAGGTTGGAGGTAGGAGGGAGGTGGGGATTGGTCTCTTCTCCCAAGCAAGAAGCGAGAGAACAAGAGGAAATGGGCTCAAGTTGTGCCAGGGCAGGTTTAGGTTGGATTTTAGGAAAAAATTGTTAACTGAAAGAGTAGTCAAACATTGGCCCAGGCTGCCCAGGGAAGTCGTGGAGTCACCATCCCTGGAGGTGTTAAAAAAACGTGGACTTGTCACTTCAGAACATGGTATAGTTGGCATGGTGGTGTTGGGCTGATGGTTGGACTTGATCTTGGAGGTCTTTACCAACTTCAGTGATTCTAGAATTCTCTAAATCAGGTGCCTGCTCTGTAGCCACAAAAATGTGAGAACAGGTCATTGCTGCTGGACAAATGGAGGAAGTGTGTGGATTGTGTGTGGTGCGGGGCACGGCTCTGAGTGATCTTCAGCTTAGCCCCAGTTGTCACCACAGTTTCTAGTTCTGTATTCATTTCCTTACAAGCTACATGCTGAAGTTGCCTATCAAGCTCTTAAAAACCCTGGGTTTCTAGTGCTGTTCTCTGGACAGGTTGTGGGTCTGGTACCATTGCCAGTATGAATCTTGCTGTGGAAGATGTGGGATATGAACTCCAAACGTGAAAGAGAATGCTGGTCAAAAGTAACAGATGATGAAATTAAACGCAGCAGGCAGCTTTTCAAACCTCATTTTATAGACCACCACTAATAAAAAATACAAAGGCAGATTTGGCTTGGTGACAGCACTGGAGCTTCCTTCTCCCAGGCAGTAACTGAGCCAAAGCATTTAATTCTATCTGTAAAGCTGCTACTGACTGCAGCAGAATGTTTTTCAGATGAAGAAAA
>NW_009954102.1:4907264-4918626 GCF_000747805.2 Chaetura pelagica | reverse complement strand
GTGGTGGGTGTTATCAAAAGACAAAGCACAGGTGACTGGCAAAGGGAGAGTTGTCTTCAAGGTAGTCTGCCACTTTCTTTGTTGTTTCAAATCTCCAGCAGCTGGAGACCGTGCTGCTCTGCCTGGGAAGCTTCACAGCTCAGCGAAGGAGCCTGTGATGGCAGCTTTTGCTTTCATGAATTCTAAGCTCAGTGAGTGTTTAACCATGCCTCAAACAGATTGGCTTTTCAGAGGAAAAATGGTGTTTGTGTTCTGGTATTGCTGTCCAGCTTAATGTAATGAGTGATGGAAGCACTGTGCCTGGGACACATCTATCTGCTTCCCTCCAGACCATTTCTGTTCTGGCTTTTCCTGCAGTCTTAAGTTATCAACCCAGAACACTCACTGATGATAGGAACTTACTGCTGCCTTTCCATACATGCTGGGATCTCTACTTCAGCTGAAAGCATGTTCCTGCTCCTGTTTTTGAGCCAACTTGAAATGGGAAAGAAGGCACCAAGGGGTGAGCTTAAGGGGCTCATCCAATTTAAAAAGCGTGTATTAGTGTGACAAGTTGTAAAAATGTCCAAGTGGATGGAGAGTCAGTGTCTGCCTAGGGACCTGGTGCAGGTTGGAGCCTGCCAGGACTTGACTGAATGTGGTGTTTGTAGGTTTATCCCCCCCTTGACTATCAAGTCACCTTGTTCAGCTGGTGGTGGGGAGGCAGGGTGGTTCTGAGACCGAGACCTTGCCCTTGCGTTGGAGGCAGTGGAGAAAAGCTTTGGGCTCCGTTCCAACTTCCAGAGACATTCTTCAGGAGAAGCTGAGCGGGTGCGTGAAGTACAGGAAGCAGCTTGTGCCTTTGCTGTCCCTGCTGATTAAACATAATGGCACTCGTGAAGTCAGGCAGAAGGGCAGGCTCCAGCTCCTCTCCCAGCTAATCCCTGCAGCTGCGGAAAGCGGGTGCTCCTTCAGTTTGCCTGGACTCCACCAAGGGCAAGGCTCTAATTAGCTCGCTCCAATTGCACTGTGCTCTGCTCAGCCTTAGCACCTGGCTGCAGTTAATTAAAAGATGGGTTGCTGAGGTTTTATTAGTACAGTGTGTTTGCCACTAGATGAAGTGATGGCAGAAAGGGACGACTTGTGTAAATTGTCAGGGGAAGGCAATACCTGAACGCGGTGAACGGCCCTGTGTGCGAGATCACTCGCCTTCCCAGGTGAGCCAGGGGAGAGTCAAACCAGCAAACAAGAGTTTTTATCATTACCAGGCTGCTGAGCCAGCCTGTCCCCTGAATTTCTTAAAGCTTTTAAGAAGGAAAACCTCTGAGCAGATATGTGCACATGAATCATTTGGCAAAAGCGCTCAGGCAGCTTCCCAGAGGGGAACTAAAATAATTTCCACATACAAGTAAAGCAAATAGCCTGTGTCTTGTTCATCCTACCAAGTATTATGGACTAGTGCTGAGTAAGAGATCTTTGCAGAGTGCTGATAAAAAGGTTGGCAACTCATTCCACCTGGTCTGGATTATTGCAGCATGGTTGTATAATACTGAATTACAATTTTTTTAGTCATCTTCCCAGGCTGTTCAACCTGAGCCACTAAGCCTCAACTAAAATGTTTTGAAATAGCAATTCATGCTCCTAAATACTTGTGTAGGTGTACCCTGTAAGAACCAGAGACAATTTCAGTGGATTTTATAATCTTCCTCTTAATGTGTAGAACAGATATTGCCTCCTAAGATCCAGCTCAAATGTTCCATCTCGGTGGCATTTGAGACTAGTTGTATTTGGCTCATCTTTGTTCCATATCCAGTTTTACAACTACCAGATGACACCCTAATGACACATCAAAGAAACCATGAACAGTTGCACTTAAGTGCTCTCTGAAAGATGTCTCCAGTGAGTTACAGAGCTCCCACACAGGATACGAAGGGATTTTGACCAGAGAGCAAAAGTGGCTTTCACGTTTAGACATCACAGCAGCAGTGCACTGCAAATCCTAACCTTCATTTAAAACAACACAAAAAGCTGTTCTAAGGTGTAGGGTGTTTTTGTTTTTTTGTTTTTTTTTTTTTTTTTTCAAGCTAGTTCTGTAAACTGTCTTGAGATCTTTTGCTCTTTACTTAATGTTAAGTTTGGGAAAACAGGTAAAGAAACCATCTTGCTGAATAAAAATCCAAACTCGCTTCTAAAAACTTTTTGGGAAAGGAGAATAGAAGTATTTTGGAAGCTTCTGAGCCTTTAAATGTTGGCCAGACATGTTTGGATTTGCAAAAGAAGCTGGCTGGAATGAGCACATTGTCATCCATGGCCGGGATGAAACCTGAAGTCACCGTTGATGCAGTGTTGGTTCTTACTCAGTTGTGACAAAATTAATCTGATGCTGAATCTAGATCTATAAATATATTTATTATAATATAACAAGAACTTAACAGTAAACATAAACTATATACAATACCATTACAGATAACCCTGTTTTTAATATTATTCACAGAAATAGCCAGTTTTGTTCCAGTGTGAGAAATGAAGATATAAGCTAAATTGGAAATGTTGAATGTGTTTAGGTCTTGCTGACAGGTAGCACCTCCTTTGGAGGCAGACACACACCAACACTAAAATTAGTCCTGCCCCAGGCAGTTAGAAACTTGTGCTCCAATCTTTAGGTTCACACTTGCACCCTGTTTGACATAAATACTTTAAATGACATACTAGTATATAATTTTGTTGTGCTTATTTATTTTTTTTCTTTTAAAGAATAAATAAAACAACTGCATAACAAAGGCTGGAACCTCACTGTCAAAATGGGAGACTTGAGTCACCCTATAGCTTGACTCAGCTGACTTGAGCACTTTTTCTTTAAATACTGCAAGATACAAATTTCTTTTTTGTAATTTTATAAATTATTAATAAAATAAGATGATTAGCTAACCATCTGCATTGATTTCCCCAAAGCTGTAGGCAGACCTCCCTCTGTATAAAAAGGCTAGCGTATTTGGTATGAAATTCAGCTAGATACTGACTGTAAGATCTCACCCACGCCCTGTGTGGGACCCTCCTTGAATTACCAGCATGGCAGTTGGGATTTGAGTCTGCAAAGGCAAGTATGGCAACTTTTCTCTCTCTACTTTGAAAGAAATCAGACGATCCTTAGCTTGGGGTTACTTCCTTTTTGGGAATTTTGATATTCTTTCCCCTGCCCCCTCTACGTTACCCAGTCCACTTCCCATTTCATCCTTTAATGTATAAATTTATAAAGAATTTCCACATCACAATGCTCTCTGGATAGACAATATTTTAATATATATAAAAATATAACCCCTGTGCTGTGCATATACTTACAACTCTACATAGTAATCACTTGAAGTCTCTTATACTGGGCTTAAGTCTACGCGTTTTTCTACCACGGGATTTAAACGGTGTGTTTGGAATCTTGTCAATAAGAGAAGCAGAAGGTTTCCACACCTAGGGGGGAAACCTGAAAAATAAAAACAAAACTTCCCAGACTTTGATGTTACAGATAGTGGCATAAATCCCAAGGCAGCTGGAGGCATCTTCCCCACGTGCTGCAAACGAGGAGATCCCGCCCTACGCTGCGTGTCCCGGTGCCATCCCAGGCAGTGGGTGTAGCAGGAAAATGCCTTTGGAGCTGGAAGTTTTCATTTTGCATTATGGGTATCGAATACTTCCAAGTTCACTGATCAGCAGAAACTGGGAGGAAAAGGCTTAGAAGCCCCTCCCCACCCCCCCCACAACCTGTGGGCAAGGCCACACGTCCTCAGACACGTTATCACCAGGAGCAGAAACTCATCCAGCCCAACACACTTTTGGTTTGGTGTTTTCATCATTTTACATGGAATTTATTACCAGTGGCCATTCCTCTCCCCAGCCCCCACCTCATCCACCTTCTAAGCTCTGCTCTAGAGAACTGCAAGATTAGTTGGGTCTGATGGAAGACTGTCACCAGTGTAAGCCATCTGTCACACAAGGTTTCCCTCAGTCATTGGTACTGAAAAGCAAGTATTTGTTAAAAACAAAGGTAGGAATCAAAGTGGTAAGGACACTTTGACCTTTCAAACAGACTGATGCCTAAAGTGTAATAGTAAAACTAATCTGCATGGTTATTTTAAGAATCAAGCTAGAGCTGTAAAGTAAAATGCAGACTATTATTATTTTTTTTTCCTCTCTTCCCCAGCTTAAAAAATATGTGAAATTCTATTGCACCTGGGTTGACCAAAAGCCGACGTCCAGAACAAGTGCCACTATAACATCTAGTGACACCCTTGTGTTATGAAGTTACAATATCTTACATAGCACGGAGCTCTCTGCTCCTTGTTCACCAAAAGGTGAGGATGATTTTTCTACATTCAATGTAGACACTATTCAAGACTTTAGAGCAATATGTTCACTGGCTGGCTTTGCTTCTGCTGTTTCTTAAGTAGTAGTATTCTTCTTGCCTGCTTTCAGCAGGTACAAACAGTTCTCCATCCAACTCCTGGGTAACGTCAGCCACTCTGAATGTACTTCTTGATTACTACACAGCCGTGTCGAAAAACAGGGCAGGGCATATTTGGTAGAAGTGTCCATGTATTTGTTTTAGGGTCGTAGGCTTCCATGTTTCCCAGGGCAGGTCCTTCACTGCTCACGATCCCACCAGTGGCATAAATTTTTCCATCCAGAACCACAGCACTGTATTATTTAAAAAAAAAAAAAAGATAGTTTAGTTAGTTCTCTTACCCAGCGAATCTCTTTTTAGGCTTTAAACAAACCCAGTCTTTTGTAACATGGGGCAAATAATGAATACACCTTTCATTCTGATCTGTATAAAGCTGTGTGGGCATTCTTCTTCCCTCACCCTTTCTCTCCCCCAAATCAATCCTTTTTGTGTTCCTGCCAGGTAGGTCAATGTCTTCTCTAGTTAAACAACAGAAATTTAAGTCCAAGAAAGGTGTTTCTCCAGCCCCTATATGGGATCTGCAGCAAATGTACCAGGAGGACGTGGCCCTGCAACACCATACACATGCAAAAGCAATTCAGGCATTTTGGGGTCCCTGCTGCCTTGGCTGGAATATACTTTTGCTTTAAGTTACTCCTCTAATTATCAATAAATGCTGCAAAGTGGAGGAAAAAATGCTCTGTTTGAGAGCCCTTCTGTTGTTGTGCTCTGGCACCAGATCCTGGAGGTCCTGCTGACTTGTTCTCCTTGGTGTGCCCAGGGACAGTGGTGTCAATTGGAAAGCCAGCCTGGGGCAGATGGATCTGATGGTTGGGGATGTCCAGCTGAGGGACTGGCAGGGGACCTACATGTTGGCATCTAAAGAAGAAAAAACATCTTGGTGCTTTTCAAAAATCAAAGTGTTTGACTTCAGACATGTCTGGCAAATCAAGGATAAGGAGGTTGGGTTAATCCTGTGGTCTGTAGGCTCTTGATAGGAGGGAAGGGGTGTAGATGGGGAACAGCTCTGAAAGAAAAATTGCCCTTTGGTCTCATTTCTTCCTCCTTCCACTTAAGCCTTCTGCATCTCCTGAAATTGTGCACAGGGTGTGACACTCGTTTTCAGCTAACGAAGATGGACAATGAGGGATTTGGCTCCTGTCTGTGTATTTGGAGAGGGCAGAAGGATGAGAGTGGCAGCTGAGTAAGAAAGGCCTTCACTGGGCTGCTGTGTTCTCCCTGCTGCCTTGCCACTCCATAGGGGAACCAAAAGGGGGGACAGCTCTGCTTTTTATCTGCTGTGAAGTCTAAGTGCCTCCAGCTAAATTTGAAGATGATAAGTTAGATGGAGTTGATGGTGGCTTTTCTGGTGGTTAGGTCCCTTCCAAGAGCAGCCAGTAGATGATTGTGTTGGGAGGGAAAGTGGAGACTTCAAGAGTGTGTAAACACTAGAGGACAGCAGGGAGAAAAAGAGGAAGGGGGGGGAAGACAAATTAATTGCAGCCAAGAAGGTCGATCTAAGAAGGTGGAGAAGGGCAGTAACCCTGTAGGCTTGGTAAAAGCAAAGTAAATTCTGGCTAATTTTGGAGCAGTGAGAGGAAGAAGGATAAAAAGTGAGAAAGGCAGATGATAGCGCTAGAAGACCCATGATCAACTGAGGCTAAAATGGCACTGATAAAGCTACACATTTCTGAGGAGCACAAAACTCTGATGTCCTTGTGAAGAAGGAGAGCCTGAGGTTAAAAATAAACCCACAATGACAACAGTGAGGACTCGAATAAGCCTAGTCCCTGGGTACTGCCAGGAAATGGGAAATAATGAGAATCTTGTCAAAATAACTGTTAATCTGAAAGGAGGAGGAAGGAGAGAGAGAGGCTTGAAACACTTGATTAGAGCCTATCCACAAATCAGCAGGGCTGGATGATACATAGCCCAGGGTCCTTAGGGAGTTTGCTAATGAACTTACTGAACCACTGTTAATTATTTTTTAAACGTCAGGGAGAAATGGGGAAGAACAAGGACTTGAGTAAAGCAAGTGTCATCCTGAAAGATGGCTCTGAAAGACAAGGAGCCTATCTCCAAAGGAGCTGGAGCTGGTGGCAGGGAGGCACTGCCCATAGGGACTCCTGCCAGGGCTGAGGTCTCTATGGCCAGCATGGAGCCCACCCAGTAAAACAGACAAAAGAGCAAATTAAACCATGGTTTAGGATTTAAGCTGTTTGTTGGGAGGTGGGGATCCCTCCTGTATACTGGAACAAGTTACTATTTAAAGCAAGACAGGCTGGGAATTAGAGCTTGCAAAATACATCATGAGGAGGGAAGAGGATGGTCCCACCCCAAGCAGGAACATTCCCCATGTGGTGGAGGGGCTGCTGAAACCAGCACATGAGATATCAGAAATGAAGCCATGGGGCAGTAGTTGCTGTTTGTGTTTCACCTCGTTTTCCTCCTAGTGAAGCTGAAGGAGATGGAAGCTTATTTCAATTGGGATATGGTTTGGGATGTGCTGGCCAGAAGCAGGTCCAGTGTCAGAGGTGGTTATTAAAAAAAATATCCCGTAACAGCTTGACCCAAAAAAACCCCAAATGGATTCATGTAGCCACTTCATTGGGAGAAGTGGGAAAATTCAAAGAATCTCCCCCCAAAAGAAAAAAGATCCCCAAAGAAACATGTGACTTCAAATTTACCACTAATGTGTAATCACAAGAGATGCTGCTGCAGTGCAAGGAGCCTGGGGCCTGTTCCATCAGTGCTGATGAGCAAGGCCCTCAGCTAAGTTTTAATTTACTGATGTAGACACACTGGTGTAGATGACAGCACCTCCCACCAGCACAGGAGAGGACCTTGGTGGTTGTTACCACTTACATACAGGCCCTGTCTAATACTTAATGCTCCTTACGTGAGGAGACTGCTCTGTGGAGCATTTGATCTGGAGGGGAAGAAGGGAATGGACAGAGGGAGGACCCTGTGCTGAGACCTTTCCATCTATGCTGTAGGTGACCCTGGGAACAGAAGCCAAGCAGCCACCAGCCCTTCCCAGCTGGCTGTGTGCTGCACAGCTGAAGTCTGGCTGCAAGTCCCTGGCATCCCCTTGGGCACCTCGTGTCAGGTCTACAACAGGGACGTGGGTGCTTCACGAATTCCTCTGTAGTGTCTCAGCTGCCTACCTTTCTTCTAGTAAAGCCTCCTCTGTGGCACAATTAGCAGCTACTCTAAGCCAGAGCTGCTGCCACTGTTGAGCAGCTGAGTAGCCAAGCACACCTTCCCAAAAGGATCTGGGCCCAGGTTCCACCCCTCCATGCTCTGGATCAGGGGCTATAGCAGGAGGGCAGATGTTCTCCAGCACCTGGGCTACACTGAAAATAATTCCTGCTCAGCAGCTGGGATGAGCAGCTCAGTACTGTAGCCTCCCATCATGGTGCTAATGCATTAGGGAAGAAATGGTTGCTGAATTCCACCCTTGGAAAGACAGTATGAATTTTAAATGGTAATTAGTGCAACTTCTGCCCCCTCCGAATGCAATTCCCATAGCTAAGATTGGCACAAGGCTTAGCTGGTGAGTCATGCCTGAGGTGAAGTCAGGGAGCTGCTCCTGCTCTCAGGAAACAGGCAGTTCTCAGTGCACAGCAGGTACTTAAATGTGCTGGGGAATTTAGAGACATTCAAGCATCTCCAGGCTAAGTGGCAGGTAGGTACTTAAGATCAATTAGAAATTTAGTCCTAGACTGCTGCTCCTTTGCACTATTAGGACAATCACTGCTAATTTCTAGGACCTTAGGGAATAGGAGACTCAAGAGGGCTCTGAAACCTTGAAGAAAGTGAGTGGAAAGGAGTATGCTCATTGCTCTTTCTTCATTACTGTGACAATATTTCTTGTCTCCCCTCCCTTCCATCCCATCAGCTGTAAAAACATCATTACCAAGGCTGACGTACAAAGAAAGAAATAATTACAATAATTAGGATGTGCGTTTATTGCTTGGTGCCATTAATCCTGAGAGATAAAATTATTACAGGCTGTCAGCTCTTGGGAAGGAGAAAGGAAGCTCAGCACCACAGAGCCTGGCTGTGGGGACACAGACCTTCCAGCAGCTTTGGGAGCAGCGACCTCGCCAGCTAAGGAGCAGCCAGACCCCATCTCTCCAGCAGCATCCTGGGGTGAAGGTAATGTGAGAATGGAGGTCACTTCATCCACTCCTTCCAGGAAGATATATTTTTCTATTATTATATGAGGGTAGTGGATCACTGCAACAGGTTGCCTACTGAGGTGGTGGAGGCCCCATCCCTGGAGACATTCAGGGTCAGGCTTGATGGAGCTCTGAGCAACCTGATCTAGTTGGAGATGCCCCTCCTTATTGTAGGGGGGTTGGACTAGGTGACCTGTAGAGGTCCCTTCCAATCCAAGACATTCTATGATTCTATTTCAGCATTTTGCTAATTAGTACCCAGCAGGCTAACAACCCTGCTTTCTACTGCCCTGGTAATTACTGTGGTTTACTAAAGAGGCTTCACCCTGCAGCCCATTCGCCCCTCACTGCCCAAACCAGGAGCAGTGCCAGGGGGTCACGTTGTGACTGTCCCCTGGCATTGCCACCACTACTCCAGGCCATCTGCTGACCTCCATGAAGCTGTGAATCACACTCCTAAGAAAACCCCAACAAAGCTGAGTTGCACCAAGGGCTGCTGGGGGCCTGGCTGTCCATGGCTGGAATGCTTGTAAAATATGAACACATTCTTTGAATAGAATAGAATAGAAATAATCTGCCTTCTCTTCTCTGCCTACCCACCTTGCAGTCCTTGCCCAGCTTAAGCCAACAGGTGGCAGAGAGGATCCCTCTCTGGCCATTAAAAGATTTGATGGAGAAAACTAATCATTGAATTATACAATCATAGAAGAACCCAGGTTGAGAGGATCTCAGAAGACCACCTGGTCCAACCTTTCATGGGAAAGGGACACTAGATGAGATGATCCAGCACCCCCTCCAGTTGTGTCTTGAAAACCTCCAGTGATGGGGACTGCACCACAGCCCTGGTGAGGTTGTTCTATTGAATGACTGTAAAAAAATCCTACATTGAGATTAAGCCTCTCCTGGTGCAACTTGTACCTGTTGCTTCTTGTCTTCACCATGTGGCTTCCTGTGAAGACTTCCATCCTCCTTGTAGCTGCCCTTTAAGTGCTGGAATCCTGTGTGAGGTCCCTCTGAGCCTTCTCGAGGGAGAAAAGACCTAATTCCTTCAATCCTTTATCATAAGGCAGGTTCTCCAGCCCTTTAATTTATTTTGTGACCCTCCTTTGGACTCTCCCCACTGTGTCCATGTCTTTTTCAAACTGTGGCACTTGAAGTGGACATTATACTCCTGGTGTTGTTGCAAATGCTGAGCAGAGTGGGCTGACCACATCTCTGTCTCTGCTTGTAACAGCCCTGTGAATGTAGCCCAGGATCCTCTTTGCCTTTGTTGCTGCATTTGACTTTGCACTGCTTTTTAATCAACGTTTTTAATCGCACCTGAAGGTGCTGTTTTAATTGCTGCCATTTGCTTGGTGACCACCTTCCCACCAAGAGTGTTATGGACCCTCCATGTTTCATTCAAAAGCATCTTAGAGTGAACATCTCCTGAAGGGCAGTAATTTGGAAGGAACCCAAAGTGGAGGATGTCACTGCCTCTTTACTGGAGTGTTTGAGAGCCAAGTGCCTGGGAGTTCCTGCTGCAGCCCTTCCCTCTCCCAGACTTGATGGCTAGACAGAGCACCAAGCAGTGGGACTACCAGCCAGGTTTGTTAATTTTTATTATTATTCTAATCATTAAAAAAAATTTTCCTTCTTAGTCCTAAAGATCATATCAGCCATATTAGGAAATGTTGAAAAAGAAAATATAAATAAAATCCTATATTGTAATGTCTAGGGTTGTAGAAGAGATTTGAAACAGAAAAATTAGCATATTGTTTTGATTCCCTGAAATTTAATGTCTTCTGGGTCCACAAAGCTCCTCTCCCTCCTCACTCCTGCCTATGCACACACATGCACTCACTAATTTATTTGGAGCAGTTCCATAAAGGTTATTAAATATTATCAGTTAGATCCACAGAATCTGCTTGGAAGAAGAAAAAAAAATCCCTGCATTTATCAGTGGATGAATTTCCTTCCTGCTCTAGGATTTCAGGTGGTCTTTGCTGGAGGTGGAACTGAACGAAGCACATCAACTAGGTGGAGTGAGCACCAGGATGAGTGAAGCCTGGGGGGTAGCAGCTCCCTTGGGAAGCAGTTCCATGTGGGGCTGGGCAGAGCTGCAAGCACCCTGTAAGCTCTTGCTGACCCTGGGGACCTGGTACTGAAACCTGCAACACTGGAGTGAAAGGCATCGCTGCCATCTCCACGGGTGGTTGGTGCTCAGGGTGCCAAGGTGTTGTCCTGGGTTTGGTAAAGGTGCTGACAACCTCTGTGGTCATTTGCAGCCGGGTTGGCAGCCAGGGTGTTATGTTTGAGAGGGCTGGAGCTCGGGTGGCCCTGGTTGTGCTGCCAGAGGTGTCATCTTCACAATGAGATGGATAAATGAGGGTCCAGATTAGTCACGGTCAATTAGGAGGGTATCATGCCACTTCTTGGAGCGGGATTATTAGTGTGGGTGTTTTGGCCAAGCTCCAGTTATATTCTCCTCTGCTCTGTGAGCACTTTTCCTTGCTAATGATCCAAACCCATCATGTGGCATGGTTACTTGTTTCTGAAATCCAGCCCTGCTCCATTCCGGAGCCCGTCGCACATCAGGAACAGCCCGAGCGCTCTGCCTGTCTCCGCTGCGCTTGAGTGCGCGCCGAGATCCTTCACGTCATGAACTGCTACAGGAGTTATTGCTGTGAGTCTGGTCCTGCAGTTCTCATCTGCTGCCCGTGGAGCACAATCCCAGCCATGCGTCTCCTTCCAGATATGTTGGAAGAGTCTCTGGTTTTCCCTTTTG
>NW_009954102.1:4904876-4906722 GCF_000747805.2 Chaetura pelagica | reverse complement strand
TGAACACACTGGCCTTCATGTCTGCAGGCTGGGGAAGCGTGTGGCTGTTGGGGAACTGTGCTCTGTAATAGCTTCACCTGGGAATATGTGGCCAAACAACCTGTGCTCTAACCCCTTCCAGTGCCCTGAGGTACCACAAACTTTGCAGCAAGGAAAGGCATCAGCTGAGGGGGCTGTGGCTGCTGCCAAACACTAGCAATGACTGATAGTAAAGGCACAGCAGACACCAGGCTTTGCTGTTCAAGAACAAGGGCTTATTTAAAGAAGGGGAAAAAAACCCCAAACCAAACATCTACAAGCCGACCCTGTTCTTGTGCTTTTTAAGCCTGAGTCGAAGTTTTATTAAAGATTTCCATTCAGCAGAACCCTCTAATAAATCTTACTGGTTAACAGTCAGAGGAGGAGGAAGAAAATGTTTTTCTGGTGTCTGTTGGGAATTGCAGGTACTAAATTAGCTGCTCTGGAATTATTGCTGGCACCATCTCGCCGCCGCGGCTGCCCCGTGGAGCTCTGTGCAGCACAGGCCTGTGCACACACTGCCTGCATCCCAAGCAAGCAGGGCATGGAATTTTTAATCATCCACAGAAGCAGATTCCGTGTTCTTCTTGCTTGTGGAAAAAGCAAGCCTTGAAGGGCATTGTGGGGAGGGAGAGGACCTGCCTGCAAAGGGAGGACTCTCCAGCACTTGGAGGGGAGGGATGTCTTTGCAAGTCTTTCTGGAGGGAGGTGTCCAGCTGGGCAGAGCAAGGTGTGTGTGATCATTATGGCTCCTCAACCCTGTCGGCTGCTGCCACCGCCTCCAAAGATCCAGAAAGTGAACAGGGGCTGCCAAACTGAGACAGGGTCTGCGTGGCAAACAGGACATGCTTGCTTAATGTTTGGGAAATGTCAGATAGTTCCCTCAGCCTCACATGTCAGTGGAATACATTCAAGACTGGTGTGTGAACTCACAGTGAATTTTAAAATGCTTCACGTCTGTTACAGCTCTTTGCCCATTTGGCACCATCCCTCAAAGGGTTAACTCTAGGTCAACATGAATTCTTACTAACTTCCATCAGGCCAGGCTTAATCTGAAAACGATGCTCAATTTGCTCTTCTGTTGATTGTGAGATAGAGACTTGAACCATGTGTGTTTCATTTTTCATTAAAAGTAATTTAACTTGATATTAAAACCATTTGAATGGACCTTTAATTTTTCATACACAGAGACAGCCACACACATCTCTCTTCCCTGTGCTCGAAGCCATCATGCTCCCTGGTCACTAATGTAGAAACAGTGCAGATAAAAATAAAAGTCATGTGGTCAAGATTTTTCCCAGCAAATTCGGTATCGAGTGATTCCTGGTGAGAGGAGATCAATAGTGTGCAGTTAATTTTTAAGTTGTTTATGTTGCTGCTTTTAAACCATGTTTTTTGTGATCCATGCTAATGAGTGGAATGAGGAATTTATAGATTCATAGACTAAGGTCAGAAGGGAGCTCTGTGCTTAATCTGAGCCTTTGTATAGGCAGGCCATGGACTTCTCCCCAGGCAGCATCTCTCTTGGAAATGTATCTAATCTCCTCCTAAAAACAATGAGTGCTGGTGAGTTCTCCCCCTCCCTTGCTGGTTCTCTGTTTAATTACCCTTGCTGCTGGGGAAGTGCCTCACTTCAAGGCTGAGATGTGGAACTTGACTTCCTAGCCCTCGTAACCTGCTTCTCCTTTGTTTGCGAGACTGAAAGCTTTTCCACTTCCTCCCAGGGATCGAGTCACCTCTTAGCCTTTCTTTGATAAACTTAAATCTCCTGTCAAAGATTTGATTTGCAACCCGGGGTCATTTTTGCAGCTTCCCTTTGAATTCCTGC
>NW_009954102.1:4884710-4904863 GCF_000747805.2 Chaetura pelagica | reverse complement strand
TCCTGCTGGTATTTCCACATGCTGACGCATGGACCCGAGTCCTGCACTCATCTCGCAGCAGCACCTCTCTCTTCTCAGCTGTTCTCATTTCAGTTTTGGGGCTCATAATATATATCAAATATTGCATTGACATTTCATCCACTGTGCTGCAATGACAGCCAAGTTTTGTAGCTGAGAGTGGCCTCCTTTATGTCCTCCTCTGAGTTCCTGGCTGCCTAAGGGGAGCAGGGCTGCTACGTACAGCTCACGACTGCACTTCCTCCACGTGTTACTTGGCATTTAAACTACTGCTGCTCACTTGAGACTAACTGAGACATGCAGATAACTGGCTAAAACAGTTCCTTCTGTCATACTTCTTACCCACCAAGTGTTATGCCACCTGCAGCCTTTACCAGGGGAGATTTTCTATTGCCTGGATTGTTGGCAGATACATTAAATAACACTGAAGAAGAATCAATGCTTGCTACCAGTGGCCTTGCTCAGTATCTTCTCATTAACAACTACATTTTGAGATCTGTCAGTGAAACAGATTTAATCTCTCTAATGTGTGCCTTGCTAATTCCATATAATACCAGCCATAATACCTTGGAGAAATCACACTATGTTATAGCATCACAGTTGTCTTTAGCAGCCAGGCATGTTTTCTTAAAAGCCAAAACAAAAAGCAAGAAATTCCTCCCCCCAAAACCAAAAAGACAACAGGTTGGTTTAACAAGACACATTTTCCAAGCAAGCACATTGATTGCTGTTCATTGTATTATTAGTTTCTAGTTGTTTGTTGATGAAACCTCAAATTAATCACTCTGGTATTTTGCAGAGGACCAACACGAAGCTAAGTGAGACCACTTAGCCTGATGTTGGCACTTTGCAAAATTAATTGCTGCGCTAAGATTCTCCCTTTCACCTTTTCAAAACGTGGTGACACTTCGACAGTGCCCTAATCCATCCTGCACTGCAAGAGTTATTAAAAATCAACATTAGTGGTTCAAAACAGCTTCCCAGTGAAGTCTCTAAAGACACCTGTGTCTCAGGCAGCCGAGCTGCCTGATTTGAGTACTTAATTTCTGACCTTTCTCATTCACATATTTCCTTGCTGCCACCAGTGACGGCGTCTGGTCCCCTCACAGCAGAGTATGGAACCAAACCTTCTTTCTCCCTTCCAAATACAGTTGAGAAATCCCCCCCTGATTGGTCTGTGCTAGACTTCGCTGCCTCATATAACTTTTATAAACAATTGAAATTACTAATTTGATCCCACGGGTTTCAAGTGCCTTTCTTTTCCCTCCTATTGGCTCTTTGCTTCCCTTGGTCCCCTGTAGCAGCAGTTTTTAACCTCTACCTTATACTTGTTCCTGCTCACTTCCCATCTTCCCTATTTCCATACCTCCTGATTTATTTTGTTTTGATCACAGCTCTCACATACTCTTTTGGCTGAAATATTTTCCCTTGATTGTTGCCCAGCACATTTAAGGATTTATGAAATGGTGCCTTTTTGGCATCCAATTGGGATGTACTGAACTATTCATTTTTTTGGTGACTATAAATGTACATTTCTAGCTCCCTGTTGCATCAAGCTTTGGAAAAAAAAATTAATTTAAAAGTCTGAAGTTACTTTTTCCTGATGGGTATCATACTCTACTTAAGGAAAGGCAGTTTACTAGGGTGCCTAAGAAGCAACTAGTATTTAGGTCACTCTCCTTGGTCCATCACGAGGTCTTCCACTGGTTTCCCATTTGCAGGGTGCAGAGCAAAGTGGCCATGTTAAAAACCCTGGGAAGTTTTCAGCAGAGATGCTCAGCTAACAGCCCTTGCTGGAAATCACTGCAACTATGCAATTTCTCTTGTAGTGTATTCCAGATATTTAATTTACAGATTTTTTGTTCTGTTTCAGAAAACAAGAGCTGATCAAAGAGCAGTTCACCCCTCTCCATGGGAAGGCACAGGAATGTTCCAAGTGTTCCAAGTCCCTCATGTTTCATTTTACTGGTTAGGGCTCTAATCCCGAGCTGCATCCTACCCTTTATTTCTGGTTTTCAGGAGAAAAAATAGCAGCAGCAGCAGCTGTCTGAGCACTGCAGGCTCCTTCTCATTCTGCTTTTCCCCCAGCCTGGATGTCAGGGCCGTGTCCCTCTCTGTGCTTCCAACTGCTCCGGCCGCCAAGAGAGGGCGCTCGGGAAGTTGGGAAAAGAAAGGGAAAACAGGGAGAAAACCAGAAAAAAAAAGGCAAAAAAAGACACAGCTGCCAGAAGAGAGAAACCCAGCGTTTTTAGGACGGGGGCGGGAACAGCCCTTGGGCTGAGCGCTCGGGGTCCCGGCTGCTGCTCCTCCTTCCCACCCAGCCGGTGTTTTGCCCGGACACTTCCCTGGCATAACCTTTCTGTCCCGGTTTTGCTTGGTGCCACCAGGCGCTGCTGCATGGGAGCTCGGGAACAGCCTCTGACCCCAGGGCAGGGAGGGCTTTTCCCCTGGGAACCCCAGGGAGCTGCTCTGAGGGGCTGCTGCTGCTGCAGGAAGCCTGAAACAAGCCTGTCTTCCTCTAACAGCCACGTAGTACTTTTTTTAAGAGGCCTTTAAGTCCTGCCAGTACCTGCAGTGGGTGCCAAGTTTTATTTCTGTCAGCCAGTTTGGGAAGTTTGCTAAACCTGTGACCAGGATCAGGGAACCAAGCCCAAAAAGCAATCAGAAGCACATAATAAATAATAATTAATAGCAGCATGTGGTGCTCACTCAGGTTTTTGTTTTTTTTTTTCTTCCAAGGATCTTACAGCTAGTTAGCAAAAACATGTTCCACATGTCTCTCCTGCAGCATCCTCTGGCTGCACATGAGTGAGGGAAGCAGCATCCCTGCAGTCTGCTGGAGGAGCCCAACACACACACACACATCCCTCCCTCCCCCTGACCCGTCGTGCCTGGATGTGAAGACACTGCAGGGCCCTGGATGCACCCCTTGGGAAATGCTGTGTCCCTGCACACGTATGAAAAAGAGATGAGGCAAACCCCCAGATGGACACACCTCCCTTCCCCTCTCCCCTTCACTCTTAGGTGGTGTGAGCTTAGGTATCACCAGAAAGCATTAAGGCACCAGTAATTCAGTTTTAATGGTTTTTCTCACCTGCAGAACTGTCTGGAGTGGTTCATGTTGGGACCTGCTTTAATATTGCCTTTCTCTGGGTCATAGATGGTGGTTGCTCGTGCATAAGCTCCTCCAAGAATAAAGATGAACCCATTGAGAGTGACTGCAGGAGCATATTTGTTATCTGTCAATGGAAAGCAACACTGAGATCAGTTTTAGGCTCAGGTTTGGAGACTGTTTTCTTATTTATACATTCCCCTTATTTACAGATAAGTCACGTTTTTCTACACCTCCAAGGCTGGGGAAAGAAAAATGAGGAAAGCTTTCCTGGTCTTGTTCTTCTCTCTCCAAGTTCTCAAAGGCACTTCTAAAGTTCATCAGTCCTTCATCCCCCAGTACACGCTTCTCTCTAAACTGGTGAAGTACAATTATCCTCTCCCAAAGCCTAATGGAGTCACTCTTACATATAAAATTAAGATGTCAAGTTGTTTCACAGTTGCTGTAAATTTTAGCTCAGATGCTTCCCATGTTTGTGCAGCAGCTAAATACAGAAGAAACACAAAGTGCTGAGACCTGCTCAATAATATCCAATGCCCTTTGTTTTCTGTTTTTGCTTGTGGGAAGGTCACCCACATAATTCAGAAGATTTTCTGAGCCCTGACTTTCTTTTCCCCTTCATCTGCCTTGTAAATTCACCTGCATTTTTATTTTGCAACGTGCCTGTACCTCCAAGCAGTCCTGCACTTCAACAACAAACTCTGTCAGGTTAGGGTTTGAAAGGAAACAAAGCCCCTTATCCTAAGTCACGTTCAATCAGAGTTTCCAAAGATGCTTTAAAACTCTTGTGTTAGCTATGGCATTATTAGAAATACTGGTAAAACGAACCACAAATTATCAAATAAAATAATTCTAATTAAATGAGTTGACTTGTCCCGTATGCTGCTAGCACACCATATGCACATTATTAAATATGAGCCAGTTGGGCTGAAATTTCTCATGATGGTGTCTGTCTTGAAGCTATACCATTTTTTTTTTTTAAATCAACATTTCAGTGAAACCAATCAGCAGTGTCTGGGAACAAAAGATGGGGAAATAAATTGCTTTATTTAAGTTTAAAAAAGCCTCACAACCCGTTCTTTAGGAAGCAAGTGCCTAAGCCCTCTGGGGTGTGAAGCAGACGCTTCCTGGGTGGCCATCCTGCTGTCGGGGGACACATAAAAGTTGTCCATATGTAGTTGTAAGTTAAAGCCTCCTCAAAATCTGCATTTTTGTATGATTAGAAAAGGTTGATCCTCTTTCATCTCCAGTAGAGAATCTGCCCAGTTGCCTTCAGCCCCTGCAACCCCCCTGCAAGTGTGAGGAGCTGGGGGCAGTGCCCTGGAGAGGAGGTGCAGTATCATCTTCACTGTGCTCTTACATCTCCTGTAATGGCCTCTTTGTAGTGCTGAGGGGGTCTGTATGGTCCTCCCAGAGGCTATGTCTCTGTCCTTTTATGAACACAGAAAGAGCTGGGCCTAAACCAGCCTTGGCAGCTTCACTTTTGGCATTGACTCACCTCTTGTGTGACTGGTGTTGTAACCTTGAGGTTCTTGTAAAACCACCTTATTCCATTAAACATTTAAAAAGAGTTTTAATTTGACAGGAGCTGAGCAAAAGCTGATGAACACCCCCAGAAGAGAGATATAATTTCCTTAACTGTGGTTTGAACTGGTTGAACTAGAAGGCAAATAATGGTTTTGTGGGGTCTGCTTCAGTTCTAGCATGGCCATGGGGTGGCCTGGCTTGGTTCATCTCACCCCACGTTGGCACATGCATGAAAACAGACAAAACATGTTATAGGTTCAAGCTGGGCTCCTGTTATGTTGAGTATCTACAGGCATATGTCAAAAAACCACGGATGTATTAGGAAAATGTCACTGATCCTTGGGAACAGATGGGAAGAAACTAATTCATCCAGAAAATAGAACAAGGAGTATTCAGTTTCTTCTCAGTGCCACTGAGCCACTATAATTCATCAGAAAGACTTATCTGTCCTAACAACTCAGCTCACATCCCTTTCCAAATCAGACTTGCATATGTGACAATTTTTCCAGTTGAGACACTCATCAGAAATTTTCCATATTTAATTATCACATCTTTCTGGGCTTGGGGTTTGTTTTTTGGTTGCTTGTTAATTTTTTTTTTTCCTTCCACGATCAGTGTTTTGCAGGAGAATGAAACTCTTGCATAAAAAGGAAAAAAAATGTAAAAATCCACAAAATCTCAGCTCCCAAATCTCACAGGGAAATTATCTGGGGCTCCCTCAAGGCAGAGACAGTGGATTCTCAGGAGAATGAATCAGTGACTTCACACTCCTTTTGCTTAAAGAAAAAGAGGGAACCCCTCTTGGTTATTTTTATAGTGACTTTTTTTTTTTTTTTCTTTTCTTTTCAAATAGGTAGACAGTCTGGTATTCTTTCTTTTTCTTTTAAGACACATTGTGTTTGATTTTAATCAATTTTTCAATACATCACCTATTTGTTGTCCTTTTACTGCTTTTGGCTTTAGCTACGATTTCATAAATTGGTATAAAGAAAGCCTGAGCTAGAGAAAGAGAGAAATCTCTGCTGTTTCTTTCAGGAAGGGAGAAGTTCAGGGAGAAGTCTCCTGATCCTGATGAAGCTATGTCAGAAAGACAGGAGTGACACCCCTCCAGAGACAAACAGAGTGAACAGTGGGTTTTGTTTTGCTACTGTGGAGGCAGAAATTGTTCATGGATACAGAGAGCTTGGAAAACTGAAGCTGTCACTTCTGCTACTTAGGTGTGGATGACCACCTTCACAGTTATGTTGAGTATCTACAGGCATATGTCAAAAAACCACGGATGTATTAGGAAAATGTCACTGATCCTTGGGAACAGATGGGAAGAAACTAATTCATCCAGAAAATAGAACAAGGAGTATTCAGTTTCTTCTCAGTGCCACTGAGCCACTATAATTCATCAGAAAGACTTATCTGTCCTAACAACTCAGCTCACATCCCTTTCCAAATCAGACTTGCATATGTGACAATTTTTCCAGTTGAGACACTCATCAGAAATTTTCCATATTTAATTATCACATCTTTCTGGGCTTGGGGTTTGTTTTTTGGTTGCTTGTTAATTTTTTTTTTTCCTTCCACGATCAGTGTTTTGCAGGAGAATGAAACTCTTGCATAAAAAGGAAAAAAAATGTAAAAATCCACAAAATCTCAGCTCCCAAATCTCACAGGGAAATTATCTGGGGCTCCCTCAAGGCAGAGACAGTGGATTCTCAGGAGAATGAATCAGTGACTTCACACTCCTTTTGCTTAAAGAAAAAGAGGGAACCCCTCTTGGTTATTTTTATAGTGACTTTTTTTTTTTCTTTTCTTTTCAAATAGGTAGACAGTCTGGTATTCTTTCTTTTTCTTTTAAGACACATTGTGTTTGATTTTAATCAATTTTTCAATACATCACCTATTTGTTGTCCTTTTACTGCTTTTGGCTTTAGCTACGATTTCATAAATTGGTATAAAGAAAGCCTGAGCTAGAGAAAGAGAGAAATCTCTGCTGTTTCTTTCAGGAAGGGAGAAGTTCAGGGAGAAGTCTCCTGATCCTGATGAAGCTATGTCAGAAAGACAGGAGTGACACCCCTCCAGAGACAAACAGAGTGAACAGTGGGTTTTGTTTTGCTACTGTGGAGGCAGAAATTGTTCATGGATACAGAGAGCTTGGAAAACTGAAGCTGTCACTTCTGCTACTTAGGTGTGGATGACCACCTTCACAGCCTTTAACCTTATTTCATCCCAGGTGCTACCCACACCCTCCCCATGGTTTTTGTCCTTTCCAGGGCTTGGTAACCTCATACAACTACTCACAAGAGTGCTCCAACTTCTGTTGCAGCTGGAGGTTGTTTACATGCTCATAGTCTCAGATTGTTGACTGGGTCTAATTTTGCAAAAGCATGTCCTGGTTGGGCTTTTCTGACAGTGCTGCTGGGCATGAACATGAGTTCCTATGGGTCAGAAGCTTACTGTGGGATACAGCTGGGACACTGGCTATTTCAAAATCCTGCCAGAGTGAAGGAAGAGAAGGGAGAGGAAGCATGAAAGCAGAAGCAGCCTTCTTTCCTCTCCAAAATTCAAGTGTTGAGGCTGTCGGCTACAGTAATCCATTTCAGGCTGGAAAATCTTAAATGGGATTTGTCCAGGACAGCAAGCACACTTGAGATTAAAAGGCAGAATAAATGTAAAGGAAATAATAGATAAAAGGAACTCTTCTCTCCAAGTGGATAACATAATAACATCATTCGCATTTGCTGTTGCTATAGAAAAATATGCAAGTATTTCTGTTCTAGTGACAGGTCATTGCCAGGAGGGGTATGCACTCAATGACAATCCTTGAGCCAGAGGTGTACTTCACATGGGGCTGATAATTTAACCTGCTGGTGTGCTCCTCAGTAACGACAGCATGCTGTCTGTGATGTGTTTTGTGGCTCTTGTATCTCTTGGCATATTATATGGTCAAGTAGCACAGTCCTGCTTGCTTAAATATCTTATGTTGCCTTCCAGTAAAGCGCTCGGTCAGGGACTGAAGTGACACTGCAATGAGTGGCAGCAGCAATTTATATGGAGAAAGGTTATTAAAACCAAGCTAGCTGAACATTTCTATCAGGAGGAAGAAATGCTGGCATGTCACCAGTCCAGATACAAGATCAACCAAAAGGGTCTCCTTGCAGGTGCAGGCGGGTGGGTTGATGCACATGATGAAACAGATTGGAGAAAGGAGCCTAGTTAATAGAAACTAAATCTATTTTAATAGTAATGCCTCTTCCCCTCCCTGAATACTATGCAGACAAGCTCAAGAATGGCACAGTAATGGATAAGATACCATCCCGTGGCAGCTGGGAGACTGTGATCTGATCTGTAACATACCTCGTGGGGCCAAAGAGCAGCTACTGCAATTAAAGGGACAGTCTCAGATGTCAGCCCTTCTGGCAGGGTGCTCTTCTGTTAGCTCCTTTCTCCTACATGCACAAACCCTCCCCAGAGCCCCCGAAGCTGAGGGTCCTCACTTGCAAACCCCACATTTGGTGCATGTGTGGGGGGATGAGCTGTGCCAAAGCAGAGGGCTCCACCTGCCATGGGTGGGCAGGTTCAGCATTGCATTTATGAATTGCAGAGAGCTGGACAAAGCACGGCCACAGGGATGAGGTGGAGGTGTGAAGTGAAAGGGAGGACAACTGATGAAGGGCAAACATAAAAATACTGGCTTGGCTGGGTAGAGGGCAGAGTGAGTATGTGCTGAGGGAACATGTCAAGGAGTGGAAAAAACCATTCTGAAGGGAGGATACAGCAAATACAGAGGAGAAATGGGTGAGGCAAAGGAAAGTAAAATTCAGGCTTACTAGTGAGAAAACTACTAGGAACTAGTCATGGGAAGAAAAATATGTAGAAGGAGGAGGTGAAACACATGTTGCTTGGAGGCTTCTAGGTGAGAGCCAGCCAAACCTACAGATACTGAACTACTGGCATTGGAGGGAGGGCCAAGACACACACCTGATTTTTCTTGTAAAGTCCAAAAATAAATTAATGGGAATGATTATGGATTTGAACTGAAATAAGTCATGGGATAGTGCAGCAAAAATGCACAGATACTGCTAATGCTGTTTTCTTGCATTCTTAGCTCTATGATTGTCCCACTTTGATCAGACACATCACTGCAGCAGTATAAGGTGTGGTGAGAAACTAGGTACTTTGATTAGAAACCAGAAATGCTCACAGATCTTTGACCTCTGTGTCCCCACAGTTCTCCCCAGATTTTAAAATTTAATAGCAGTTTTCTTACAATCCAGAAACATTAATAAAAACCTGTAATTCCACCAATACAGACACTGCCTGTTCATGTAGCAAAAAAGCTGTATTTGAGAGGCCTGGCACAAAGGCAGAAAGTGAACTAAAAAGGCAGTGACAAGACAATTAGGCTTATTTACAATCATTAACTTCAGCATGTCTGTGGCCATCTTGTTGAACAAGACAAACCTCAGGAAGCTGAGCATGAAATACATTTTTAGCAGAGCTATCTAGGACAGCCTGGCAAGAAATGGAAAGGCAGATGCTGCAAGTATGTAGCCCTGCTTCATTTACTGCTGTAGGACCTTGGCTCAACAGCAGCAAACTTCTTGCAGGTCAAAACACAGAAAGGGGGTGTGCAAGGTGGTTTATCTAAAACATGCAATGGGGAAGCCCTGGGAAGTTCCATTCTTCCAGTAACATCAAACTGTGGGCTGTGCTGCTGCAGGAACATCTGCCAGCTCTCAAGGCAGGGAGGACAGACGTGGAGCAAAGGATGGGGCACTGAGAAAGACCTTCTTCTCTCCAAACACGGATGTGTGTAACCAGCATCTACCCAAATGCTCCCACAGCAGCCATGTGCAGTGTGGTCACTGCCACACCTACTGCACACAGGTATCCACATCCCAACACCTCCTAGCACGTGAAGGCTAAAGAATACATGGAAACTGGGAGTGAATTTGCTGCTTATTCCTAGAGGAACTCCAGGTAGAAGACAGCAGGGGCTGAGCTGTGTGGACACACTATCAGTCCCCACTCCCTATCTCTGCACAGGCAGTGTGTCAGCCCAGCCTGCTTCACCTCCACTCAGACAGGCCAAAAAATGACTCTCCCTTGCCATGGCTGATGCCAGTGTTGCTCTGGGTTAGGCTGGCACACAAAACTTTGAAAGATGGATCTGTTGGGTTCAAACATGCCATGCTGTGTTCAGTTCACTATCATAAAATTCCACAGTGACTTGACACAGATACTACTGGTCTAAAAAGCTCCAGAGACCTTGGCTACTTTCAATACCTGCATCTACTGTTGCATATCTGAGCATGCTTGAGGTGTTTAAATAATCTGTTGTCCTATTTGAGGTCAAAAGAGTTTCACTGATCTCTGAGGTGACCTTAACCAAAACAACACACTGTCAGATGTCTCAGCTGACTTAGCTCAGAGGGATACCTTAAGAAGTCACTAATGAACATTTCAGGCACCCTACAGTGATCATATCAGGGTTTATCTCAGCTCCATTTTTTAAAAAAGCACCCACAAACTCCATGTACTCTGTCTTTGCTTTAAATAAATTTTGCCTATATCACACGTGGCACAGAATCCAGTTACTGGGGGATACTCTACAAATACAGGTTCTTGCAGAGCTGGAGAAATTAAAAGTGCATTTCCAGAATTCCCACTGTCCTTTAGTGAGGATCAAGCCCCACATCAGCTCACTTTCCCAGACGTTCTGCACTCGGGTGCAATTTTTCAGGCTCTGTGCTATTTTACTTTATTTGCAAATAAACTGATGCCAAGACACACAGCAACACTGCATTTCATGATGTATTTTATGCCTTCAGCTTAACTAGTTAAATGTGATTTCAGCAAGAAAACATAAACCCCATCTTTTCAGTTTGCTGGTGTCTTTAATGTATTTTTGTTAGGAAAATGTTGTATATGCACATTAGCACAATAGGTGACAAACCCAACTCTGGATGGTTTGGATGTTTTATTCGCAAGCACGTGCAGTGTTAACCCCTGCTAGACAGTGTAATGAGCCCAGGGAATGGTTTCGTAGCTCCTGTGGCACCTGCTCTATTTTGGTAAGGACAAGGAACACCTCTTTGCACAATGAGTTCATCTCTGCAATACGCTGTGAGCAGAGGAAAACCTGGTACTGCCCGTCAGGGGATGAAATGAGCCGCAGCAGCTGCGGCCACGTGGTGGCAAAAGGCAGGCAATGAGCTGTCTGCACTGCTCTGATACACAAACATGACTTGTCACGGGTGAGGCCCTCCTGCTGGGAGCTCCATGCTGCATCATATACGTGTCATGTTGTGTTAGGCTGGACACAAACAGCACCAGGGAGTCACAGGGCAGCAGTGCTCCCAGGAGAGCTGTGGCTCTACCAGCTCCTCGTGACCTGATCTACTAGGGAACCCCAAGAGAAGAGTCATCAGAATTGTAACCAGCTACAGTAAAAAGAGCAACTTGTTTTTAGCTTTTTGAATGGTTAAGGTTGGAAGGGACCTTAATGATCATTAGGTTCCAACCTCCCTGCTATGAGCAGGGACACCTCCCACCAGACCAGGCTGCACAAGGTATCCACATCCCAACACCTCCTAGCACGTGAAGGCTAAAGAATACATGGAAACTGGGAGTGAATTTGCTGCTTATTCCTAGAGGAACTCCAGGTAGAAGACAGCAGGGGCTGAGCTGTGTGGACACACTATCAGTCCCCACTCCCTATCTCTGCACAGGCAGTGTGTCAGCCCAGCCTGCTTCACCTCCACTCAGACAGGCCAAAAAATGACTCTCCCTTGCCATGGCTGATGCCAGTGTTGCTCTGGGTTAGGCTGGCACACAAAACTTTGAAAGATGGATCTGTTGGGTTCAAACATGCCATGCTGTGTTCAGTTCACTATCATAAAATTCCACAGTGACTTGACACAGATACTACTGGTCTAAAAAGCTCCAGAGACCTTGGCTACTTTCAATACCTGCATCTACTGTTGCATATCTGAGCATGCTTGAGGTGTTTAAATAATCTGTTGTCCTATTTGAGGTCAAAAGAGTTTCACTGATCTCTGAGGTGACCTTAACCAAAACAACACACTGTCAGATGTCTCAGCTGACTTAGCTCAGAGGGATACCTTAAGAAGTCACTAATGAACATTTCAGGCACCCTACAGTGATCATATCAGGGTTTATCTCAGCTCCATTTTTTAAAAAAGCACCCACAAACTCCATGTACTCTGTCTTTGCTTTAAATAAATTTTGCCTATATCACACGTGGCACAGAATCCAGTTACTGGGGGATACTCTACAAATACAGGTTCTTGCAGAGCTGGAGAAATTAAAAGTGCATTTCCAGAATTCCCACTGTCCTTTAGTGAGGATCAAGCCCCACATCAGCTCACTTTCCCAGACGTTCTGCACTCGGGTGCAATTTTTCAGGCTCTGTGCTATTTTACTTTATTTGCAAATAAACTGATGCCAAGACACACAGCAACACTGCATTTCATGATGTATTTTATGCCTTCAGCTTAACTAGTTAAATGTGATTTCAGCAAGAAAACATAAACCCCATCTTTTCAGTTTGCTGGTGTCTTTAATGTATTTTTGTTAGGAAAATGTTGTATATGCACATTAGCACAATAGGTGACAAACCCAACTCTGGATGGTTTGGATGTTTTATTCGGAAGCACGTGCAGTGTTAACCCCTGCTAGACAGTGTAATGAGCCCAGGGAATGGTTTCGTAGCTCCTGTGGCACCTGCTCTATTTTGGTAAGGACAAGGAACACCTCTTTGCACAATGAGTTCATCTCTGCAATACGCTGTGAGCAGAGGAAAACCTGGTACTGCCCGTCAGGGGATGAAATGAGCCGCAGCAGCTGCGGCCACGTGGTGGCAAAAGGCAGGCAATGAGCTGTCTGCACTGCTCTGATACACAAACATGACTTGTCACGGGTGAGGCCCTCCTGCTGGGAGCTCCATGCTGCATCATATGTATGTCATGTTGTGTTAGGCTGGACACAAACAGCACCAGGGAGTCACAGGGCAGCAGTGCTCCCAGGAGAGCTGTGGCTCTACCAGCTCCTCGTGACCTGATCTACTAGGGAACCCCAAGAGAAGAGTCATCAGAATTGTAACCAGCTACAGTAAAAAGAGCAACTTGTTTTTAGCTTTTTGAATGGTTAAGGTTGGAAGGGACCTTAATGATCATTAGGTTCCAACCTCCCTGCTATGAGCAGGGACACCTCCCACCAGACCAGGCTGCACAAGCCTCAGCCAACCTGGCCTTGAACACCTCCAGGGATGGGGCAGCCACAGTCTTCCTGGGCAACCTATTCCAGTGCCTTACTACTCTCATGATGTATCACTGCCCTCTCTGGTGAAAAGTCTCTCCTCATCTTTCATGTAGGCTCCTTTCAGGTACTGAAAGGCCACTATAAGGTGTCCCTGAAGCCTTCTCTTCTCCAGGCTGAACAACCCCAGCTCTCTCAGCCTGTCTTCATAGCAGAGCTGCTCCAGCCCTCTGATCATCTCTGTGGCCCTTCTCTGGATCCTATGATTAGGACTTACCTAAATACCTTATAACTGTGCTTCTTGTATCTATTACTTGCTCCTATTGCTCTACCAGGCTCAGTAATGAGTTCTTGATTTTCTTCTTTAAATGAACCACCTCATGTCACAGTTTCAACAAGACTAAGAGATTTAGGATGGTGAAACACTGCAACAGGTTGCCCAGAGAGACTGTAGATGCCCCATCTGGAAAAAGTCCGGGTCAGGTTGGACAGGGTGTAGCAACCTGATCTAGTTGAAGATGTCCCTGCTCACTGCAGGGGGGGTTGGGCTAGATGACCTCTGAAGGTCCCAAACCATTCATGATTCTAGGATGCAAAGGCAAGCCACCCCAAAGCACCTTCTCCCTGGTGACTGTGTGAGCACTATTTCTTTGGCCACTTGAGTGCCACCAGACCAAAGGCTGCCCTTAGCCACCCCGTGCAGGGCAGGTGGTCCAGGCTGGCTGTTACCCTGCAGTGATGTCCTTGTGGAGATGAATGTTAAACCTCATTTCCAAAAGGAGCCTAAGCACTCAGGGTGCAAGTCACCACAGGAAGCAAATAAGTTGCAATCTTCTGAGCACTAACCTAATTTTAGAAGGAAGGCTGCACCTCTTGTGCTGGCTGGAATGGTGGAAAGTTTGACCTCTCATCTTGCTCTGTATTCTGTAATATGTTTGCTAAGATCAAAAGCTTCACAAACTAATAAGCACAGGTTTAATAATCTACATGTCTCAGAGATTTCAGCCTCTGAAGCACATATGCCTTTGGACACCACAGATAAATCCCAGTTAGGAATGACTGCCACTGCCCACAGGACAGGTGGCATTTTAAGAAACCCATATATAATAATTCACTAACTGAGCAGTGTTGTAAAACCACATGGAGCAACACATGATGCCACGATGAAGTTTCACTGCACTTTCTGATTTTTTTGGATCTAAAATTACTAGTTGCCCATACCTAATAAGTGCTTTGCTTTCTCCTCTGCTTTGAACTCATCCCTTCTGGCTGATACCTGGCTGCATCAGTGAGTGACAGTTGCCTTCAGTTAAGACCCACATAATTGCCTCTCTGGTATAACACACTGAGCACTCCTGCCAATCCGTTGCCAACATCCCTCTCCTTCCCCCCACGCCCGCTCGCTCCTTTTCCAGAAAGGCACAAAACCACCAACAGCGCAGACATTCCTGTCACCACCCGGGTCTCCTCTCCCGCCACGCAGCCCTTACCAATCATCGGGGACTCGATGAAGCTCCAGGAGTTGGTCTGTGGGATGTAGGACTGCAGGACCCCCGCGGCTCGGCCGGCTTCGTTCACCCCTCCGAAGACGTAGATCTTGCCGCCGCAGACGGTGGCGGCGGCCGAGTGCACGGGCTTGGGCAGAGGAGCGATGGTCTCCCACTGGTTGGTTATCGTGTCGTACCTAAGGGGGGGATGCAACCGGAGTCAGCCCAGGGGGTGCAGCCTTGGGCAGGGTGGGCAGGCAAGGAAAGCAGGCTGGGGTATCAACAGAAAGGCAGCTTGACAAGCAGAAGGAAAAAAAGAGAGGTGAAAACGCACTCCCTAGCACCCTGCAAATTCAGCCACTCGATGGAACAGCGCGATTAATGCCTCTTCTGAGCTTTTAAAAGGTTGAGAAAAAGCCCAGAGAAAGCCGATTCTATTTTCTGTATATGCTTCTCCAATCTCATTGTAGTCCAAGCTAAAGAAACTCGGGACACCTTTGTTGGGATGTCTGCCACTAATTCATTTCTATTAATGAGTATACAGTGAGATTATCCTTGCATATCAGTGCGGTGATATCCAATGGCAACCGCAGGCAGGCAACTGTGAATACACTTCAGTTGTTCAGCTTCTGGAACACTTCTCACCTGCAACATAATGCAACACAATAGCTCTTTTTAGCCTAGTTAACTGACCAGGGATGCACATTTTGTGCCAAGAGGAAGTTGCTTCCATTTAATTTCCATTCTGCAGACCCAACTCCTGTGCTTCTCTGCAAGAAGCTGCCCATGTTAACGCTGGAATAAGATTTCACCATCGCAACCGTATTTGACATGAAGCAAACAGAAGAGAGTATTCATGAAAGTGCTAAATTAGTTTTAAGGTCATCAATATCTGATTTAATTAAGCCATTGACCATAAGGGATGTGCAGTTAATAATCCATGGATGAAGATTCATTTTAGACAATGTCACAAGTACAGACATGATTTTTTTTTTTTTTTAAAAAGATAATGTGGCAGGGATCCAAATAGCTGCTCTAAAATGAGTCTTGGAGTCAGTGGAAAAATAATGTGATTTTTAGGCTTCTATATTTCCATTTAATGGCACCTTCAGTCAAATAGGAGTTTCCTGTATAGTGATTATACAGAACTGTTGACCGCAAGAACAGAAGCCCTCAGCACCCAGCTCTTAATATTAGTGATATACAATATGCAAACATGAAATGAATCCATGGCCATGAACCCACCTGTAAAAAATGATTCAGTGGCAGGGGAATTCTCCCCTTCTGATACGTCCCTCAAATTCAAACTGCCCAAACTTGGGAAAAATAAAAGGGAAAAAAGATACAAATGGTGGAAACAGCACAAAATAATGTGCCTAATGAAAAGGCATTAATGAGTTTCCAAGTAATATGACTCAAAGTAATTAACAGTCTCATAAAACTGAAGCAAAAGGGAGGCAAACTTTAACTAAAAAAAATATTAGGGAAGTCCCTTTTAATGAGCATGGAGAACTGCCTTGTACAATGCTTTAAATTAGTTACTGAGAAATTTAATTAATCTACAACAAAGTGATCAAAGGGGAGAAATATAACGAGATTAAACAACATGGTGCTGGGAGCAATCAAGGCAACTGACACACCCATACTGGGCTGATTTTTACCATTTGGTATCAAACCCACCTGCAGATGGATTTTGACTGCCCAAGCAGCTCCTCCAGGTGAGATACCTTATGCTGCAGCTCCTGCATTTGCCCAGAGCCCTCAGAGCAGCATCACACCTATCCTAGCTGGTATGTAAAAATGTTGTATTATATAAAGTTTCCTACAGTGCTGTTGGGTTACACTTTGCTAACTATAGTAATATGGGGCTTTGTAATTTTGTTATTGATGTCTTATTTTATCATAAAAGCTGGTTAAGACATTGGTTACGTTTGGTTAGAAACTGGGCAAAGAAATAGAGCTGGGAAGAACTGATCTAATGTGCTTTTTCTAGTTCCTTGGCTTATACGTGTCACCTAAAACATACTGTCTCACACCAACCACTCTGACTCAGCACCACTGTTAGTCCAACCTTCAAGGTTTGTGGCCAAAGTGGTTTGAGATGGGAGAGTGAGCAGCTGAGCTGTCTTTCTCAGTGCTGGCAGAACCACCTGGCAGACCACAGTTCCCAAGATCAGTATGTTCCTGCCAAAGACTTTCTGATCATCCCAAGATGTTTTTGTGAAGGAAAGGTTATCCCCTTCACATTTTCTAGGGGGTGGGTGTGGTTGAGGACCACATATTTAGGAATACAGAAGAAAGGTTCAAATTACAAGACAATAGGTCCCTTTTCTGGATGAATTTCACTATCGGGACCTCAGGTCCTCCAGAAGCCCATTTTTCCCTGCTCTCTGTTTATGCTACATGCTGACATAACTGTTTTTTCTGTCTTTTAGCCTTCATCTGCTACCAGGAAACCAGAATTAATCTGCTGAAAGACAAAGGCTGCAAATCTACTGGATAGAACTGCAAATGGGGCAGCTAAAAAACCCCCACTCTTGTCTTGAGGGTCATTTGGTTCAAAAACTCCGTGAACTATTAAGCAGATGGAACTTAGTTCCTGTCCATCTAACACAGGCATCTAACATGGGTTTCACACAGGCTGGTCTGTGAAGCAAACCTGTTAAGTAAGTGCCTAACTTAACCCTGGGGCTGAAGAAGACCAATTGGTGCCTTTGAGGCCTCCTAATATTACAGTCATAGAATGGTTTGGGTTGGAAGAGACCTTAAACATCATTTAGTTCCAACCCCCCTGACGTGGACAGGGACACCTCCCATTAGACCAGGTTGCTCAATGCCCCACACCTGTTCCTCAAGTTCCTCCATCCCCTGGGAATTTATTCCTCTGGTTCTTTCCCTCTTCACAAAATTGTAGACCTGATTTCTAGTCTCTGTTTTGCTTCAGCTCCCACCCATCAGAAAGCAAGGAGGTTTATTTCTGTTGTATTATAAAGCTGTTTGGTATCAAATATCTCTCTTTCACATAGGGACTTGTGGAAAATAATAAAGTCACCTCTTCAGCTTCTGTGGGATCAACTAAGTAGTCTAAGCTCCTTAAGTCTCCCATGGCGAAGCAGGTTTCTATCATTTTGGTCGATCTCAAGTCAGCTCTTAATGTGTTCACACAAGGATTTGCACTAGATTAACTAAATTGGTTTCAAAATGAATGAAGTTGAATCTTTGTAACCTTCCAGGACAGGAAATAAGCACCTGCTTTGCCCCTCTGCCCCATGGCCTTTGCATCTGTTGCACTGCTGTCTCTTCAGTGCCACTAGTGCTAGTGGGGGTTCCCAGATGCCTTCAACACCCACCCGTTCTGCACATGGGCCAGAGGAGAGGGAGCTGATTTAAAGAATCATCACTTTGATCTCCTTCCATTAGTTAAGCTTTGCATTTGATTCCCCTGTTTGAAACCGTAGATGGAGACTTACTGGGAGCTGGCTTCAAGCCAAGCAAAGGTTTTTCTTCCCTGTCCTCCACTGCTCCCTCCAGTCCTGGTGTGTCCGTGCCTGTCCTTGGCTATGGGCCTACCAAACCTGTCCAATCTGCTGAACTTGAAACTTCAAGGACATCTCCTTTCACGTGACTGGCTCCTGGTTTTGCAGTCCCTGAACACGACAGGCTCACGTGTGGTTTCACACGGATGCCCTTGCACGCCTTCCTCTGTCCCCAGAGCTGTCCCTGCAACCTCACAGTCCATGGCCCTGCAGTGCTCCAGACATCAGGCTTTCCAGGCGTGCAGGATGTGTCTGTCCCTGCCTGTCATTCATGTGCACTGAGCACTGGACCCTTGTGCAGTCACTATCCTCTCCTTTATGTATTATTTATACATCCGCAATATGGCAAATGATCTGAGTCCAGCGGAAAATACAGCCCAGGCTGGAGGAGAACACATGCATAAATCACCTTGCTGGTTTTCACAGTTCCCTACTCTCAGGGTTTAATCTGTAGGCCTGATCTTCTTCTTACTTCACTCATTTCACTCAAGGCCTCCTTTCTTGCTCTTTCCCTACCACCTCCGGATTAACAGCAGAAACCCCTTCATTTCAAGCTGTGCCATTTCCTTTGCAGACTTCTTGACTTTTGATCTCTTCAGCACCTATAACCAGTATTTTTTTTCCTCTTCAATCTCTCAATTTCTCTCCTTCTAGTTTAAACAGCTGTATGAATATCTCAATTTATTCACATTATAAAATCCTTACATCACGATCAGTTGCTTACAGACATGCACCCTCCAGTTTCTTCTACATTATATCATTCTGTTTGCAGGAAAGCTGCTATTTAAAATAAAGCTGCACAGTGTCACACTAATCTACCCTTCAGATGAATCACATGTTGTTTAAAATCACATTAATGGATTACTATTTTTTTGCCTTTTTTATTTTCTTCTGACTGCTTTGAGGAGCTTAAGAAACTATCCTTGGAGAAGGCTATAAATTTAATTTTCTTAAGATATCAATAAAACAGTAGGTTCTAAAGCTTATAATGTTACTCTTTGCACTGAATTTTTTAGACTGTCTTCCCAGTACACACTACCCACCTGAAATAATCTCCTGATTTTAGACAACCCTATTGTAAAAGTGCTGTCAGGTCAAGGGGATTCATCTTCTTCTGTCCTTCAAACACATAACAACCACAAAGTACCCACATTTCCACACGTTTAGTCACATACATTGTCTTGTCAGCACACGCAGCCTTCCCGGCTCCCAAATTGCATGCATTACAGGGCCCATCCATTATCTAAAAACCTAGTTTGTGGATCCACTTCATTTCGCCGCCTCCCAACTCAACTCATATCTCAGAAGAAGACAGAAAGTGTAATACCCTCTCGCCTCACACCTCATGACTCACTCCCTGTCACACAGCAACTTGCCAGAGGGGCTTGATGGAGAACTGCAGTTGCACCGTTATTTCCCTAAACACTCATTCCAAAAACATAACTCTCCCTGAACACATACCCATGTACAGCCACAAAAATGGACTTATAACTCAGTCCCTCTGGCACATGCATATTGTTTTAACTTGAGTAATGGATGACTCCTGCTCGTCTGCTTGTGACAGTCCTGCAGTATTATCTATCGAGTTGGAATCTTTGCTGCCTCTTTACAAACAAACGGCAGAGAAAGGGTAAAAAAACCTCAGCTGTATTGAAGTTGATGGGAAAACACCCACTGATTTAAGTGGCACCAGAATTTCTGGATGAGGCTGCACCCTTCATAACTGAAAGCATGGAGAGAAAAACACAGGAGCTGATGCCATAAATCATGAGGAGTCCAGCAGTCCTTACTCGCTCTAATGCTTTCTAATAGTGCAGCAGATGCAGTCAGGTGGTAGCATGTATAGCTATGATGCTCTGACATCTGTTTTAAAAAAACCCCAAAAATGCAATAAAACCTACTTTGCAAGATTTTAACCATTTAGAATTAACTACCCCAAGAATCCAAGGAAAAACAGGTGGGGAACAAGAAAGAAACTGGGAGACAATGTGATTTTCTCTGTCTTCAAGGACCACAGTGGTGAGGCACCCTGCAGCCTCCTTGCTCTGGGGCTGCTCACTGGCCAGGTCAGGACAGGTCACTTTAGACTGGAGATGTGCCCTCCACCATGCCAGGAAAAACACAGTGAAACCTGGCCAAAGCTGGGCATGGTCACCCTTGAGCTAACTGAGTAAGGAGAAAGCAAAATGTGGTAGGGAA
>NW_009954102.1:4867461-4884473 GCF_000747805.2 Chaetura pelagica | reverse complement strand
GGAAAGATAAGCTGCATGTGTATGAGGGGAGGCGGTAGGTGGCTCAGCAAGGGAAGGTGTCCAGAGCATTGTTCTTCACATTGGTGGCACAGTCCAGGACTGCATCATGCATCAGGTCTGGATGAGCCCCTGGACCTCCACCTGGGTGGATAACAGGGCTGTAATCTCAGATGCCTCCCTTGGGGTGAAAGACAAATCAAACCCCAAAAGTGCACGACCCTGAAATTCAACTCTGAAAGGAACAAAGTTAACCTCAGAGGTAAATGTAATTTTTGGCATCACCTGACTTGGAGCATATGATCTTGTAATTTTATTATAATCTTAATACTGGGCTTTTTCTAAGACACACTGGAATGACAGAGAGGCTTTGTCCCTCCTGTGAAAAGGTATCTCAGTGTCCCATCCAAAGCAACGCAGCATTTTAAGAGGAATGTGTTGCCCACGCAGGAATATGATGGGAGAAGGGCAGTTGCTTGTAGCTCTTGAGGGAAAGGGAAAAAGAAAGAAGGCAAAGTCAAGAAGTGAGTATTAACTGCACACACAACTGCAGACAACTCAGCAACTACAGTGACTTGACTTTGTATGGCTGTTTTATTTTGCAACTCAAAACCAGAAAGCCTCATTACTTGCAACAGTGGGTACAATGATGTCCACTATTTTAAATTCCTGAAGGCTCCTGCAAATTAGCTGCCAAAGGTGAAATGCTTGTGTCTGAAAAGGCTGGACTTTGCTCAGTACAGTTACCAGGGTCAGCTTTTTCTCACCTGCCTTTTTAACAGCAGACCCCTGGAACATCCTTTCTGACAAGCACAGCTTCAGCCACGTCATGCTCTGCTTCTGTATCCTCCACTGTCATTTTAATACAAAGGATAAAAAAAGGAAAACATCCAAAAAACCTCTCTCATTTCTTGGCATATCTGAAAGGAGGCCATGTTGCACTTTTTCCATGGCTGTGTCTCACAAGTCACTTTATGGACAATAGCAGATTAATTATAACCACAGGCTTAGCAAATCCCCCAGACAAGACATTCTTATTGAGGTTGAGACGGCGTGCACTGAAATGATAGGGAGGAAATCTGCTCCTTTCCCACATATGAGTCTCCTGGTGGGCTTGTTACAACTGAAAACTAGCAGGGCTGCTCTCCAAGCAAGGCAGGGTCTGCTGAGAGCCTGAGTGTGACTTTGCAATGTCATTTGTGGCAAAGGCTTGGGTGACTGAGATAAGGAGAGGGGGAGGCTTTGCTTGATTTGGGGTTCATTCAACTGACCAATGTTTTGGATGCTTTGTTAAAGAGAGACCATGAGAATCAGAGCAGAGAATGAAATGAGACTCTGGGAAAAATCAAAAGAGGTCAATCAATTGATGACATCTATTGACAGCATTATTTTGATGTCCCTTTTTATTGAGAGGTGGAATGAAAGACTGCAACTCTTTTCTGGGCTTGCTCCCTCCCATGTTCAAAAAACATTTCTGCCAGTTAAAAGTGTACTGACTTGAAGGACAAATACCTTCAGAAAGTAGAAAAAAAATATCTGCATCAAATGGTGGGATCTTCTTCAAAGCAAGTCCCAGGGGCAGTGCCCACCTTACACTTAGAACCAGGAGGGAAACAACGCTCACACGTTGTGTTCACTGCTATTATCATTCATTCTTTGCTGCCTGCATTTCCCTGACCTGCTGAGAGCATCATCACCAACACTGGTTCTTCAGCCCATGCCTGGGCTGGGAGGGAAGGCTACCTGCAGACCTTGTTCCACAGCACACTTCCTTTCCTTCTGTCACATCCTTGTCTCCTGGGCAAAATAGTGCCAAATTTGTTAACATAAAGGAACACAAAAAGGGAATGGTATCACTCAGCACCAGGCAGAATCTTCCTGACCATGCACACATTTCCCAAACTAGTCTGCCCCATGCACCGAACTTAGGCAGAAACTGTTTTGGGGGAAAAAAAAGAAGTGATTATTCAGTTACAGATCATACCAAAAAGTAGATCTGCAGAAGGAAACTGTATTTTTGGCATTTCCTGTGTGACTCTGAAATTTATTTAAACTTTTAATGCAGGTGATGGTATTCAGTATTTATGATATCTACTTATATAAAAAAATAAACACCCTCTGCAAAAATGCAACATGAATGTTGCAGCACTAAAATCCAGAAATAATAGATTGAAAACATCTTTAATCCTAGCCTTTTGAAAAATAACCTATCCCTTTCTTGGCTCGCCTGTTAAGGCAACTTTAACTAGGAATTGCCTGCTTCAAAATGTTGCTGAAGAAGTATTCAAATTCCAGCACTTAAAACTGACAAAAAGAAAAAAAAAAACCCTCGTATTTTTAGTTGCCAATTCACTACGGAAAAACATTTGACAAAAATTGTATCATTAGTCTATTGTCACAATGCACTTTCAAGTGTTTGCATAAGGCTAGGGCTGCACTGATCTTTTTGGAATGGAATATTCTTACACGCTGCATTTCAAAGCAGTCTCTGTTTTTTAATGAAAACACTGATATACATATAAAATGTATGGTTTTACTGAATGTTATGGTTGACATGAAATTAGTTGGTTTTGGACTGCTGCTTTGTGAAATGTTTCTTCTGTGCTTTTGTTTCTTCTTCTATTTTTTTAATGTTCCATATGAGAAAAGGAAAACTTTTCTATTTGGAGTCTTCTTGAAAAGAGAAAGTTCCATTCTCTCCTGTCTCTAGTCAGCCCCTTGGCCAGGAATTCAAAACTGTTTCCATTTATTGGTTGGTTTGCTCAGAGCTTGGCAGGTCCCAGCCCCAGGCCAGGAACACCAAAGGGAAGATCTTCTTTTCAGCCAGGGCAAGGCTGAGGTGCTCTACCAGGAGAGCGCATGTGAGAAACTGCTGTTTCTTTTTTAGGGTTTAAAAAAAAGAAGGGATCAGTGTGTTCTGTAAAGACTTTCATCGGTACTACATTCAAATGAAGTTTATTAGTTCACTGTATAATCTGTGTGAAGTGTCCACAAAGCAGCTTAATTCCTCTCTTCCCTCCCCCGAGCAAACTGACAAACAAACCGGCAGCGTTCGCCTTTGGTTTTGAAACAATGATTTCCACCAAGCTTAAAAAGGAACCTAATCATGCATAGCGTCCTCCTTTCTTAGCTGCTAGAAAAGCTTGCTTCAACACATACAGCCCATTTGATGTGTCCTTTCCAAAAGGGAAATGCTCCTTTAAAAAGAGCATGAAGAAAGAGCTCCAGCAAACAGCAGCGGCTTCGGTTTGTTGCTTGGTTGTTTTTTTTTCCTTACCTTTCCACATGGTCAACGTTGCCTGCCACACCGACCCCTCCGATGGTGTAAATCTTCCCGTCATACACCAGGCTGTTATGTCGACACCTGGGGACTGTCATGCGGGACACCAGGTTCCAGTTATCCAGCAGGGACATGTAACACCAGACATCAGCCAGGGTGACACCCGACTCCATCCCGCCTGGCCCCGGAGTGTGGGTGAGGGGAGGAGAAGAGGGGAGAACGAGGTGAGATCCTGGAGCAGCAGAAGCTTTGCACACAGCAATCAAAGCCAGTTACAGAGTAAAAACTCTTCAAATGACATTTGACTAATTAAAATAAATCACCCTCAATACTGAGCATCTGTTCCGATGATGCAGATCTGTGTCATTTATTCATGTGCCCCAAAGGCTGTTTTTTTTAAATAAGATGACATGAAGAAATCAGATGTCAGATTACGAGGGACACGTTCATAAGGGGACAGACCCTTTTCATAAATAACCTCCAGTCTATTAAATCACTGCAGCACTTGCAAGAAGGTGTCAGCAGGCAGAGGCTACCTTGGCTTGCAAGACACAGGCCAGTCTGAAATCTAAAATGCTTAATAAAGTGATGGATTGAAGCAACACATGCGGAATAAAGTCAGTGCTTGCACTGCAGGCTTAATGCCTCATTTTCAGGGACAAATTTCTTATTTATTTTCATTAGCCGATAAAGGAAAGAACCAGCTGTGCCACTCCCATGAAACAGTTCAGGTTGCTCTAGTGAAATATTTATATTGGTCATTTTTAAACTCCTGACCAAAGCTCCCAGGGCAGCCACATAGTGGGTGTCTTACTATCCCTGTTTTGAAGCATAAAAAAGTGACATGATTTATTTGAGACCACACCAGGAGTCAGTGGACGAGTCAGGAAAAGAAACTAGACTCAGTTCTGTGGTTTAATGAGAAAACCAGGCTTCCTCCTTGGTATTTTGCTCTCCAAAACCAGTGTGGAGTCCAGCACTTGGAGCTTGCAGGGGTTCATTCCCACTTCTGTTAGTTCCCCTTCCCTCTTTCATGTGTCTTTTAACTTTGAGCAAAGCAAAATATTCACTGACACTCAGCTAGGTTTCCTGCCATGTGGGACTTTACACTCTCCTATGGTAGCCACCAAATACCATCAAGTCTTTCATCCAGACTCAAGAGAAAGAGCTGAAATGAGCTTTTAATTTAGGATTCAACAGCTTTTGTTAGCAGGTATGGCACAACCTAAAATGGGTCTACATCTTGGAAAGCAGCTCAGCTAAGAATAGCTAAAAGTCAACATCTCACAAAACCCTCCATAGAAGGCTTTCACTCCAGCAGCAAAACAAGCATGGGCAAAAAAAGCATAAAGAAATAAACAATTTCCAATCAATCCTCAGGGCCTTGATGCAGTATTAATGGAATTTACACCACAGGCAGCCATTTACTGTGGAAAATGCAATGAGGGAACTCTGCAAGGGAAAAGACAACAGCTGTAACCCCTTACTGGTACTGCCTGCTACATCTGTGCTGCCAACTACATCCTTGGTTGGCACACATCCACACCTCCCTGCCCGGGCTCCTCTTTCTATCATCAAACCTCCACTCTGTTGCCATCAGAGCATCCTTATATCACCTGGTGGGAATTGCTTTTCCCACCAAGCAGAGGTACCACCAGACTGCAAAATACCAGAGGCTGTGATGCTATGGGCACAGTGCAGGCAGCGACTTCAGGAGTCACAGTCTGGAACATGGTCTCAGACAAGTCTTAACAACAAGTACAAAACATGAATGCTCCTGTAAGCAAATACTTTAAGTGTAGGTCACATATTCAGCAGTTCAGCCTGTCTCTGATTCCATAACCTACCATTTAGACTCAAGTACAGCCAGTATTTTAAATTGTGTTTCTAAGGCAGTGAAAGCTCTTTGCATGCTTGATGGTTGTCAGACCTATTTTCTTCATGTTGCAACTGCAAAATACTGCTGTTGCCTGCTTTGAGAGAATGTTAACACCACAGAGAAACGGAGAATGATAAAAGCAAGGAAATCCCTCTTCCAGCCTCCCTCCCACTCGTCTTTTTTTTTCCCCAGGAGCAGCTGGTAAAACGCCCGCACGTCTTCCTTTGTCTGTGTTGCCTGTGTTGTAAGGAGGAAACTTTTCTTCTAGTCCAGTGAAGCTGGGGGATGACTGGATTAAGAACAGCCATGAGGAGAAGGACAAGAGGATCTGACATGAACTGGCAATGTGCACTTAAAGCCTAGAAAGTCAGTCTTATTTTGGGATGCCTGGAAATAAGTGTGGCCAGCAGGATGAGGGAGGTGATTCTCTGCCTCTACTCTGCTCTCGTAAGACCCCACCTGCAATACCGTGTCCAGTTCTGGGGTTCCAAGCACAAGAAAGACATGGAGTTGTTGGAGTGGGTTCAGAGGAGGGGCACAAAAATGGTCATAGGGCTGGAGCAGCTCTCCTATGAAGACAGGCTAGGAGAGTTGGGGTTGTTCAGCCTGGAGAAGAGAAGGCTCCAGGGAGATCTTATTGTGGCCTTTCAGTACTTAAAGGAATCTTGTAAGATGGAGAGAGGATTTTTAACAGGATCTGCAGTGAAACAACCAGAGGTGTAAGAGGGTTGATTTAGATTGGACATATGAAAGCAATTTTTATGAAGGTGGTGAGACACTGGAACACGTTGCCCATGTCCATGTTTGAGCAACCTGACCTAGTGAAAGATGCCCCTTCCCAGGGCACAGAGGTTGGACTAGGTGATCTTTAAAGGTCCCTTCCAACCAAAACCATTCTGTGTTTCTATGAAATCTGCTGCTTACCTGAGAGATAGATGTTGTCCCCAGCGCTGACCACACTGAAAAACTCTCGATCATAGAAGGGCAGACTGGCCAGTGGGTACCACTTGTTGTTTTGAGGGTTTAAGCAAGTGACTGCTGTTAAAGCACGTTGATTCATGCCAATCATCTGACGACCCCCAACTAAGACTATTACCTCAGCTACACCTAGGGTTCAAGGAAGAAAAACAGTATTAAAAAGTGACATCTCTCAACCAGGCAGGACCCTATTAGACAATTCTTGGCAGACAGGGCAATTCAGACAGGCTTCATCCTGGCTCAAACCAGGACAATAGGGCTGTTCAGCCTGGAGAAGAGAAGGCTCCGAGGAAACCTTATAGCCCCTTCCAGTACTTGAAAGGGGCCTACAGGAAAGCTGGGGAGGGGCTTTTCATCAGAGAAGATAGTGAAAGGACAAGGGATAATGGTTTTAAACTGAGAGAGGGGAGATTTAGGTTAGATATTTAGGAAGAAATTCTTCACTATAAGGGGGGTGAGGAACTGGAATGGGTTGCCCAGGAAGGTTGTTGATGCCCCATCCCTGGAGGTTTTTAAGACCAGGTTGGACGAGGTTTTGTGCAACCTGGTCTAGTGGTGGGGTTCCCTGCTCATGGCAGGGGGGGTAGAACTTGATGTTTAAGGGCCCTTCCAACCTTAATGATTCTATGATTCTAGAAATGTGTTTTAGACTGTGCAGTCAAGCCAGGAAGTGTGAGAAAAAAGGGAGTGTGTGTGTGTGGGGAGTGGTGGGTGAGGAATGACACTATGAACATGCTTGGGAGAATTAGGGAGGGAGCATGCCATCTGGGCAAAACTTGAAGGGCAAAGAGCTAAAAAGGCAGTTCCATGTAAAGACATCCGTTGACTTCAACAGTCTTTGAGTGAGACTTGCATGTGATAGCTTTGGAGTTTAGCCATTATCCAGGGAAAGAATGTTTGGACTTTAACCTGTAGAAGGTGTTTTCACACTAAAAGCTAATGTCTGGAGGAGATTTAGGCTATAGTTGTGGTTCTCTCTGCATGTACTTGATGAACACATAATTTTCTGGTGGTGGGGTTTTCTTTTGGTTTTCCAGATATAGGTAACGTGCTCAAGCCATGGATCAGGGAATGTCCTTGCCAGGGTCTTTGTGTACTAGGTGCTAGGAAATGGGACAGAGATAGCTCTTGCCCTAATATAGTTATTAATAACTAAGAATTATCTGTGCTTGATTAGCTCCCCCAAGACCATAACACGCAGGGTGTACAGCAAACCAAATTCTCTGGTAGTGCAAATGGACAAAACTTTTGCAACCCAAACCTCAGAGTTTTCATTCTTGCTTTACAGCTAGAGCCGAGTCAAATCTGATCTAAGCGTTACTCCAGACTCACCCCTGCAGTGATGGGTCACAGTTTAACCCTCAGTCATTTACTGGCTTCAATCCCAAGAGGCAAGTGCTGGAGACAGATAGTTGGGATTTAGCAGAAGCGTAACAAATCTTTCTGCAGCAATTGCAAAGCCCAAGTGCAGCCTCTTGCCAGGATAGGTAAGCTCAGAAGCAGGACCATGTGGCCACGATCTGGAAGGAATCACCATTTGGGAGCTGCGCTCATGGCTGGACCTGTTGCTGTCACATGTCACAGTGCCCAGCCCAGAGACAAGTGCACAGGGAGGGGGGCAGAACTGCAGAAGTGAGATTGGTAGCAAGAAAGATCAGAGTTGCAGTGGAGAAAAATGGATCTTCAAAATAATGGGTTATCGTCACTCTTCATTAGCCTTTTCAAAAACCATGTTTGTGTCATTCAAGCAAGGTTACTCTCTTAAAAGTTATTAAGTTAGAGTGCTGTACAATTTAAAATAAATATTTTTCAGGAGCAGGAGATCATTATTTTTGCTCCATACCAGTAAATCTAATCGCTTGTGCAAGACATAACTTGACTATAATCAATGACCCCGAGAGGGCTTGTGACATGCTGCAGCGAGTCCAGAAAGGGTGTTTAGAGATCCTTTGTGCCTCTATGAATGCTGTTGATATGCAAAATAACATGGTTCTATATAATTAGACTCTGACCTAAAAAACTATAATCACCCTCTCTTACCTCGAGAGAATCACTTTTACCTCATCAACAAGCTTCTGGAAATGGTTGATATTACACCTACAATTTTATATACATAAAATAAGCACTTTTCAAAAATCCCTTCAAACATCACACCATTAGTCATCTTCAGTGAAAGACTTTTTAGAGTAGATTGTTATTGAAAGTCTTCTACTTCATCCTTCTGAAAGGTGCCTTGATGAGGCAGTCTCCAGAAGCTGTAAATGCTGTGGTTAGGTATGTCATCTCTGTGCCACATTAGCATTCGTGGCAGCAACTGGAAGTTTTGCCTGGCTTTGCGACTGTACTTGTGGGAGGCAGAAGTACAGAGAGCATTTTAAAACAATTCACATGTTTCATCTGACTCCTTCTTGGATGCAGAGTTCCTACATGGCATTTGTATCACTCTTGGTTCAAGAGATATTTAGGATATTTCTCACACTGCTAGATACAGGTTGTGCTGGCGAGTGGGGCACTTGGGTTTTTTTCATGTATTTTTCCAAAAAGGAAAATGCATTAATTCCTCAGGTGAGAAACTTCTCAAAGTGATATGATTCTCCCTAGCTGATGGGTTTTTAAAAGGGAATATATCATTTGTTTTGAAGGCAGTGAACAGCCTGAACTGGTACTGTAGGGCTCATGGTATGAAAATATATTTACAGAGGGTTGTGAAAGTGAAGCTGTTTTATAAATATTGATCAGCTGCTCCCAGCATGAGGCTGAAGAACAAAGAAGCAAATATTTCACCTACTTTTGCAACTAGAGAAACGGAGGAATGGAGGGCAAAGGGCTCATTTTCAGGACAAATGGGGATATGTCACAGTCTCTGTCAGTACTAGCAATTCCTAAAAATTAGGCTTTAAAATCTATTTTCAGGACCTTACATCTCCACTCCCATGTCTGACCATCGGGAGAGGCTCCTGAATGCTTGAGCAAAGCAGAAATGGAAATCTGAGCTTGATATATCAACAGGCTCCAAGAAGGAGCCAAGGGAAGGAGCCAAGATCCATGTCCCATCCCAGGGTATGTCCTGACCATGCCTGGGAACCACAGGAGCTGGTGTCATTGAGGAAGTCTTTCTTTACCTGCAGAAAGCCTGGGCCGGGTCCTTGGCGTCTGCATCTCCTGTCGGGCATGTGGCAGCATGTGATAACGTTTGGCTTCGTTCACCAGATCCCGGCAAGCCTCCGAAGACTTGATCAGCTCCTCATTGTCAACAACATTCAGCAGGTAGCTGGGATGGATGAAGGGGAGGCGCACGACGGCCAGCAGCTCTGCAGCGTACTGTGGGGGAAGCAAAACGTGGCCTAACACACTGCAGCCCTTGTGCGGGAGTTCGGCCCCTCGGCACCTCCCCCTCCTTCCCGAAGAAACATCCCCTGTCACCCGACCTGGAAACACGCTTGTCATGGATGCTGCACAGGTGGGACAGAGACAATACAGCCCTCAGTCTTCCCTCGTCAGGGCTCATTTTAGTCCCAGAGGACTGAAAATAAGCATCAAGAAGAGGCAACTCTTCTTATATAGAAATGTTTTGATGGACTTTTGAAGTAAAAGCTCATTCTGTATGCAGGCTGAATGAATATAGCGTGTTCCTGTGTGATGTGCTCTAGGTGATCCTGCTCTGGCAGGGGGGTTGGACTGGATGGTCTTTCGAGGTCCCTTCCAACTCCTAAGAGTCTGTGATTCTGTGATAACACCTTGTGTACTGCAGACACAGAGTAAGCTTTCAAGTTTTCTGAATTAACCTTGAAATGTGAGCATTGTTGCTGCACTGTAAAAAAAAAAATCCCAAGCAAATATTTTCTGTCAGTATAAATATGAAAAAAGCTGTTAAATAGGGTGGATTTCAACAACTGCTGTGGCAAAGACTAAATAGCATCAGCCAATTTGCTAAAAATCTTTTAATTATTAACGCTTATTTGTTAGAGAAATAAATCATGCACTTCTAAATTTTGGGGAAATCAGACTCCAGAGGGTGCTATACAAATACTGACAGTAAGTTTCATCTTCTAAGTAAATACATTAAACCTCAGAGGGCAAAGGACACCTGAGCAAATGAAGCTGTCTGTCACTGAACACTGCTTAAAGGAGAACAAAACCCCAAGAGAGACAACTGCAATCAAAAAACCAAGAGTCCATCCCCAGATTATTCTTTTTATATGCAATTGGTTATATCACAACACAGCACAAGAGTACAGGGAAAATCAGAGCAATAGGAAAACGTGCTTCTTGAGAAGAAATGCACACTAACAGGATGCAAACTAAGAGTGCACAGCAAGAAAAGATAATCATCCGTTGTAATAAATATTCACGTAGCGGCAGCATCCAAAGATCCCAACTGGGACTGAGGCCAGGATACAAATAAATATTCCTGAGGTCCATGCCACTCATCCTTGGTGCCAGCAGCATCTACTGGCCCACAGATGCCTGTGGTCTTCCAGAAGCTGCTTGGCTCTCACTGTCCTTTTCAGCAGTGTGCCTGTTCCTGCACCAGGAGCTGGGATGACAATGGGACAGGGATGTGACCTGAGCCAGCTAATGGACTGGCCAGGCACGTGAGAACACAGTGACCTCCAGGATTGCTTCCAGGGTTTCCCCTTTCCACACCCAAACTGAAGAAGCAGTCTTCATTTAGGAGGGAAATAATGGATTTCTCCTCCAACAGCAATTCACGCTGCTCTGCTGCCAGAGAGCTGTGTCAGCCTGGTGCAAGCTCAGCCAAGCGAGGATGCGACTGCCCGTGGGGAGCTGAACCCACAGCAGCAGGGAGACCACCTTGCTCTCTGGCTGACTCCCAGCCCCTGCTCACCAACCCTCCTCAACACTGGGGCCAGCAATTGTAGGCACAGCCCCAAGAGTTTAGGCCTGGACCCCCTGTAGTTGTCTGTAGATAAAAAAGAGAAATAATGCAAAAGGAAAAGAAAAACGACAGCCCTCATCTTCTGGCAAAAATCCCACATGAACAGTGAGTCCGTGGCTCCTTGCTACTACTTCTGGCATGGCTTGAGGCTGAGTAAGGCTTGAGATCAGTTCATCAGACAAACCAGAAAAGAGGACACTCCACTTTTTTTCCTTTCTGAAATCCATTTCTAAGACTTTCTAGGAGGTAAAACGGCTGCTCCCCTTCCCCAGAGTCACAAATGCCAGGCACTCGGCTGCAGATATCTTAATGTCATTAAACAGTACCTTGTATGAGAGGGAGCAGTGGACATATGGCAGTGGGAGGCAAAGCTCTGATTTCAGGAAGTGCTTTTTTTAAGAAGGTTGGAGGCGTTTAACCTTACATGGGAGCCAAGATGAAATGTGGCATCGGGACATGGGAATAATGAGGAGAGTGGGTATACCAGGGACAAGACAGACAGCCCCCACGAGGGAGGTTAATCCCCACTACAGGCTGCTCAAAAGCACTATGAGTCTCTAAAGGGCAGTTAAAATAAAATCTTAAAATATATGGAGTGTAGAGTGGAGCCAGCACCTCCCCTTGGTGCAGGGGGACACACCAGAGCTGTCCCTGACACTCCTGAGGCAGGTCTGCCCTGGAAGCAGCCGTAACACAAAACAATGCAAAACACAGAGGCAACAGTTGTGCCATTAAACTAGGACACAGGGCTCAACAGGCACCACAACATCCTGAATCCGAGTGTGAATTAGCATTGGGAAAAGAGCTCCCCTCAGGCAGGGATGGACAACTCCCATGGGACAGGTGGAACAAGTGCCTCCATCTCCTATTTCTCCCAGAATAAGCAGGGCAGTGGTGTCACCTGAACATGGTGAGCTCTCCCTCTCACTCGCTCACCTTGCTTTCATTAGATCAGGGAGAAAATCAGATTCTGCTTCTCTCCTGGATTTTTCTTCCCCTTTTCTCTCCCTCTTTTGTCTGAGCTCATGGCTTATTTTGAAGGGGAATAATCATTAGGACGTGTTGCTCCCCTTTCATCAGCTTAAAAATTAATGTCACATATCAAAACCGATGTCACTTTTCACTCTTATTCTTCCCTTTGCTCCAACAGCCACAGAAGGGCTGGGGGGGTGTGTGCACACGACTGCACGCTTGTCGCTGATGGCATTAAGGGTACATGTAATTGCAGTGTTTTTCACCAAGGGATTTGAAGGCTATGTACCATCGTGATGTCTCTAGAAGACAGGAGAGGCTTTTATAAACCAACAGCTTTTTGCACCAGCTCTTTTAAGCACTATAGTCAAGGGTGAATTTCATTTAGCCTCACTGATTTAAGAATATTCAGGTGATTTAGGCAATCAGCAGCCTTCTTCTTTTGGATTCTCCCTTACGAAGGCTTTCTAGCTCTGTTAGCTATGATTGTACTAAATATCCTGTTACTATTATCCTTTTCATTTAACAGTGGAATAAGCAGTGTAAAGCATTTCAACCTTTTTAGCATCTGTTGCTTGCTCTCCATTCTCTCTTGTCTTTCCATTGTTCCTTACACAGCTATGAAATATCTGCTGCACCTACTGATGTCACTGGTTTTTATTAAAACAGCAGAACAAGTTGCATAGGGCATGTTGCCAAATTCAGCAGACAACAACTTCTGGTCCCTGGAGTTGTGGTTTATGCCTGTAACTCCAGGGCTATTTTTTTTCTCACTACTTGGCTGCAGGCACTGGCTGGACAAGTAGAAATAATTCTCAGGCCTTTTCTGGGAATCACTTACGACTACTCTACAACCTGCATCACACGCCAATATGAAGCAGAGAATATTAATGCTCTTTCTGGCCTAAAACTGGGAGTTATCAACTCATAGGCATGGGAGACCATGCCTCAGCTCCTTGAAAATGGACACCATTATGCAAAAATCTAGCTAATTTATTGCTTAAAATGCTAGGGAAGATTTTGAACATCATCAGAAGTGTTTTTTCAGGTGACACGAAGCTCAGCATAGCTCCCACTGGATGAAGGGTGGCTACCCCTGCAGTGCCGTGCATGGCTGGGGTGCTCCTGCAGGAGCCAGGACAACACTACTACACAAGCAAAGGCTTTTTGGACAGTCACTGGGGAACACAGTGGAGTAGCAACTGTTGAGGGATGCTGTCTAGCCTGCTTCAAGGGACCTATTTCACCCATACCAATTTCAGAAAGCAGGGTCTTCAAACAGCCTACAGTCACAATGTTGTTTCATAAAAACAGGGAAAGAAAAATCCTAGGAGATCTTATCCTTCCCTAATTACCTAAACTTTTGGGGGAGAGATTCAACTCTAGATTCAGACACCTAAATAGGTACATCGAAGCAAGTATTTACTTGTCAGCTAAACACGTGTAAGCTTACGTAATAATTAATAGAGATTTAGTCAACAAACTTAACACAGTCGCCAGAGCAATGTGAGCTGCGTGGCTGCAGAGGAAGCAGAGAATATCAGTGTCCCCTTCTGGATTAAAACTGAGCCATCAGCTCCTGGGAAAGGGAGAGCGTTTCTCAGACTATGCCACACCACACTCGTTTGTCTACAACCAGATGCCAACCCAAACTGGAGGGTGATTACTTCTTCCCTGTGGTGGGAATTTTTCTGCCCACTTGCCCTGGGCGCTGTGCTTGGAAGGAGGTGGTGATCACACTCAAGGGAACCTGAATGTTATCCTTGGGTCAGGGCAGGCTCAGAGGCATATCTGATCAGCACAATGTGCTACAACTTGACCCATTCAGGCCTTTTCCCAATAATGTGTTAATACATCAATTCTAGCCCAGAGAAAAGAATGCTCTGGGGAGACCACACTGAAGACTTTCAATACTTAAAGGAGGCCTATGAGAAACATGGGGACAAACATTTTAGCAGGGCCTGCAGTGACAGGAGTAAGTAATGGTTTTAAACTAAAAGAGGGGAGATTCAGACTAGATATACGGAAGAAATTTTTTACTATGAGGGTGGTGAAACATTGGCACAGGTTGCCCAGAGGTTGTCAGTAGATGCCCCACCCCTGGAAACATTTGAGATCAAGTTGGACGGGGCTCTGAGCAACCTGATCTGGTTGAAGATGTCCCTGCTCACTGCAGGGGGACTAGATGGACTAGATGTCTTGTAAGGTTACTCCTTGCCCAAACCATTCTGTGATTCTATGATAAGTTACTCCCATCTCAGCAGGCAGGCCAGAGCTTGAGCAAACTAGATTAAAAAACAGCTGAATGCTTATTTTGTTCCTGCCTGGTAGGTGGAGTGAGGACACTTATTTTGCTAAACTATTTGTGAACATTTCTTCTCCTACTAATTATATCAGCATTATGAATGCTTGCTTGCAAATGGTGAAAGAAAAATCCTAGGAGATCTTATCCTTCCCTAATTACCTAAACTTTTGGGGGAGAGATTCAACTCTAGATTCAGACACCTAAATAGGTACATCGAAGCAAGTATTTACTTGTCAGCTAAACACGTGTAAGCTTACGTAATAATTAATAGAGATTTAGTCAACAAACTTAACACAGTCGCCAGAGCAATGTGAGCTGCGTGGCTGCAGAGGAAGCAGAGAATATCAGTGTCCCCTTCTGGATTAAAACTGAGCCATCAGCTCCTGGGAAAGGGAGAGCGTTTCTCAGACTATGCCACACCACACTCGTTTGTCTACAACCAGATGCCAACCCAAACTGGAGGGTGATTACTTCTTCCCTGTTGTGGGAATTTTTGTGCCCACTTGCCCTGGGCGCTGTGCTTGGAAGGAGGTGGTGATCACACTCAAGGGAACCTGAATGTTATCCTTGGGTCAGGGCAGGCTCAGAGGCATATCTGATCAGCACAATGTGCTACAACTTGACCCATTCAGGCCTTTTCCCAATAATGTGTTAATACATCAATTCTAGCCCAGAGAAAAGAATGCTCTGGGGAGACCACACTGAAGACTTTCAATACTTAAAGGAGGCCTATGAGAAACATGGGGACAAACATTTTAGCAGGGCCTGCAGTGACAGGAGTAAGTAATGGTTTTAAACTAAAAGAGGGGAGATTCAGACTAGATATACGGAAGAAATTTTTTACTATGAGGGTGGTGAAACATTGGCACAGGTTGCCCAGAGGTTGTCAGTAGATGCCCCACCCCTGGAAACATTTGAGATCAAGTTGGACGGGGCTCTGAGCAACCTGATCTGGTTGAAGATGTCCCTGCTCACTGCAGGGGGACTAGATGGACTAGATGTCTTGTAAGGTTACTCCTTGCCCAAACCATTCTGTGATTCTATGATAAGTTACTCCCATCTCAGCAGGCAGGCCAGAGCTTGAGCAAACTAGATTAAAAAACAGCTGAATGCTTATTTTGTTCCTGCCTGGTAGGTGGAGTGAGGACACTTATTTTGCTAAACTATTTGTGAACATTTCTTCTCCTACTAATTATATCAGCATTATGAATGCTTGCTTGCAAATGGGCTTTGTTCTGGCATCTTCTAAGTCTCAGATACAAAACCCTCTTCAGTATCACACTAAAAATAATCTTTTTAGTCTCAGATCTCTAATCCATAAAAATCCTCACACGTATTCTCCTAGAGGACTCTCAAAGTGTTCCTGCACAGACTTGGGCTACAACAAGTCACAGTTACTGCTACAACAGTATACAGTTAGTTCTAAAAGGAAATATGTTTATGGTGGCAGAGTCAAATTTCCTGCTCCTTAAATGCTACACTGGAAAGCCCTCAAGATTTTTAAAATTTTTGAAGTAATGCCCAGAGAGGTTAAAATAATGTTTTCCTTATGCCTCATAACTAATTTGTCTCCCCAGTTTACTGTTCTTTCTACAAAGAAACCTTTGTGCTATCTGCCTAAAGAAACAGGCTTCAGCTAGAAATACAAATACAGAAGTTAGATTACCCACATTACAATACGATAGGGTTTTGCTCCAACAAACTGCTGTTTCAGCTCGTTGTGTGTAATTCCAAGAGAATTTAAAAAAACATTATGAAATAGTAATATATTTGATTCATCTGAGAGCTACGGAGGAGATTTATGTAACTGGGTTCAGAATTGCTCGGCATCTCCCACCAGCCCTGTCTGAGAGCTGCAGTGAGGGCCTCCTCAGATGGAGAGAAGCCATCATGGACAGATTTGAAGCAGTTCCTCATTGTATAAACCTCATTTGAATGAGAAGAGAGCTCTCTAATTAACAAAACACTGCCCCCAAAGGCCCCAAAGGCCCCACTGCCCCTCAAATGGCAGGTGCTAGCCTTTGATATCTACCCTGCAGACAGGTAATGAACTGCCCAGCGGCGGTGACAGCTGGGGACTCTGCATGGTGGTCAAGCAAGAAAGCACACTGGACCGGTGATGTGAGTGGCCTCTTCATGCAACCATCTCCAGCCCAGCCTGGGCTTCCCCAGCAGGTTACCCAACCCAATATCCAAAAGACAGCTCCATTTCCAGGTGCAAGCCCAGCAGGGAACGGGCTAGCTTGGGGAAGACAAAGCTGTCTGTGCATTGCTTTGCCATTCTCAGAAATGTGCCCTTTCCAGCTAGATTTTCACAGCGCTGCCCTGCTATTTGGCAATGAGAGTACCTGCTTTGATACATCTAACTCCAGGTTATTACAAAGACATGCTGTGTTTCCAGTTACGTTCTGCACATTCCTTCACCCAAAGTTGCATCCAGCACCAACCCAAGCTCTCCAGAGTGCTCGGTATTTATTAATCATCCATACTGACTTCTTGGAATCACAGTGCTGCCTTCAGATGAAATCAAATGGCTTGGTAGCAAGACAGCCAACAGCCTCCCTAATATCATGAGATACACATTGTGACAGCAAATCTGGTTCTCAGGAGCTGGGTTCAGCTGGCGGCTCAGTGGCACGATGCCACGTGCTTAAGTCTCATGCTTAGCAAGAGGGAAAGAGAAATCCCTCTGTCTTCCTGA
>NW_009954102.1:4855889-4867259 GCF_000747805.2 Chaetura pelagica | reverse complement strand
AATAATTTTTCAACATCACATCTTTGTGGCAGCACAGCTGACTAAACACTGTCATGTCATCAGCACCACGTAAAGCCAACTTCTGTCCTCTTCTCTGAACTGTCTGCAAGGCAGCACATGGGTAGGTATTTCTAGCAGCAATATGATAAGAGTTTTTTAAAATATAAATGATCCATCATACTTGGAATTGACCTGATACGAAGGCTTAAAAAAACTTCACTCTTACCATGAAATCTCTAGCTTGCTGACTAAACTCTATCAAGTAAGCCCCCTAAGTTCCCCCAAAGGTTACTCTAGCAGTGAGTGGCTTTCCTTTTGTTTACGGGCATGTCCTCTACTCTGGTATGCACACAGATGCATCAGAAAAGCATGCTGGCTACACCAAAATGGCTGAAGCTTCTAAGATGCTTCACAGAACCAAGTAAACTTCCAATACGTCCATCCCTGCAACATGCTGACACAGGAATCTATGTGTAATAATTATCCCAAATGCTTGTTGCTTATAGTGTAAACTGATTTTGTTTCTGGAGGTTGGTCCTGAGAGCACATGAAGCACAAGGCAAGGCAAGCAAGCAGGTGGAAGGAGCTGCTTGCAGGTGTGTGTCTTAGTAAGGCTGTTGCTTCAGCAACAGCAGAGAACTATTTAGTAAAAGGTAGGCATAGGTGTTGGAAAAGCCATAAATTAAGAGAGCAAGAAGACTGGGAGCCAAGGGAGCTCCTCAAACTAATTAAAACTTCAGAAAAATAACTCAGTAGACTTTCAGTCAGGGGTATCCCTTTTTTAAAAACAAATGAACAACAAAACATGAAAGTTTAGTACAAGGGAAATTTAAGGAATTGCTGATGTCACCTGCATCCTCTTTTTTTAGAATTTAATGCATTTTTTTCCTCCAATATACAGCTAAGGGTGTGTTCCTGCACTGATTCTGTTCCTGCTGCTGCCTTTTCTTCTTCCTCTCTAAGCCTGCACAGGCTCTGAGTGTGTCTGCAAAATCCTCATTTAAATCTGAGCTCTTTGAGTAGCCTGTTCCTGGGAAATCACAGGGGTTACTGCTCATCCCTTGCATTTTTCACTTTCAGAGAAATTGGAGCTTCTTGCACTTTCATTATGGCATCTTTTTGAATTTGTCTGCTCTTCCCACAAATGGATTTCAAAGCATCAGGGTAGTCTGGGCTTTTCAAAGAAGCCTAATTGAACTGTAATCGAGTGTTAGTGCCTAATTCACTGCGGTTCCCTTGGAAGTTTCGTTTTCACACTTATTCCAGCACTGCTTCCCTGAAGCTAATGCCTTTAAGTACATTGATTGATAATTAATTTCCTCTTATGATGAATTAAGTAAGTTGTACATGCTGGTACTGGCTATCAACATCTGAAGATACCATTGCCTTCCTGTTGCCACAGAACAGAGTTAGGATTGTGCTTGTTCCCCTGTCACATTCTTTATTTTCTTGGAGCAAGCTGCTCTTCTGCATAACTTTGGAGACTCTTTAAAATGTGCCTAGAAATCTCAACAGCCTAGCCACAGACCAAGGGTCTTTCACCTTCTGTCTCATGGTTACCAACCCCTTCTCCTGTGTAGAATCTTGCCTCCGGTCTGCCATTTGCTGTCACTGTCAAAATAGCTCATATATACATGGGCATTTGTAGCATTCTTTACATGAATCCTTTTCTACTTCTATCCATTACCTTTCTTCACCTTCACTGACAGATGCAGGGTTTCAGGTGGGCTTTGTGTTTGCTTTGACTAATTTGCCAAGTCTCAAATTCATCCCAGTGGTCCTTACTGTTGTTACAGTCCTTGCATCCTTCCAGGCAATCTCTCTCCTTGGGGCTTCAAACACTTGTAGACAACTATCCCTCTTTAGCTGTCACTAGGCCAAGTCATGCATATTCATATCTTCTCATCTTTTTTTTCTCACATCAGTTCCTTCAGTGTTTTAATAATTTGTGTTGCTCTTCTCCAAATTACCTCTAAATTGTCTATGCATCTCTGGTTCTCAGGCACCATGAAGATTCTGTTTAGACAAATCTGTCTCTCAGGACACAAGTTCATAGAAGGCTTGTTAATGCCTTTATGGTAGAGATATTTAATTTTGCTACTGGACAATGTGATTTTAAACAGGGTTTTAAAAAGGGCACATGATTATATCCTTGCAGAGTGCAACAAAAGGTGACTGCCATTCAGCTGAGCCTCCCATCTGTCTCTCATTGCTGCAGTACCTGCCTCTCTTCCAGCACTACTCCAGGCAACTTATTGAAATGTTTGTCCTCTCGTCACTTCTTGTTTCTCCTCAGGGCGAGAGGGAAGCTTCATGCAACTGGACATCTTGTTTTCCCAGGCTTTCTGTTATTAATAAACATGTCCCTATTGTTTATGTCAGAGGAAAGAGATACGACTTTGGATTTGGAGCAGAAAGTGGGAAAGTTTCGCATGAGCTTTGGTGTGTCAGTACTTATGAGCAGGCAGGAAATTGCTGCACATCCTGCATATTCACATCTTCTCCATCTTGTGCTGACACTGGGCATGACTGCAGCTCTGTGCAGCTCCAGCAGTCCTTAGCACCAGCAGAAAACATGATCCACTGGATCCACATGATCCACTGGATCCTCCCAACAGCCCACATGGGAGGTATCACTTTCCTCCAGCTTAGAGTGTAAGAAATGGGGGCAAAAAAGTGAAATAACCTGCCCAAGGCCATGCAGGGACCTGGGGGGATGAGCTCAGGTGAAGACTGCCTCAGGCCTGGCAGAGATCTTTGCTTGTTTGGATGCCTCAGACCATCCTGGTTTCCAGACAGTAAAGCCTCCATTATACGACACAGTTTTTGCATGAGTTCGCCAGAGTTGTAATAAGCTTATCAAGGGGATAACTGTTAGGATAAACCCTAGAATCTTGTCCATCAGTCAGGAAGAGAAATAAATAGAAAACCCAGTAAATGCAGCTTTTCCAGATGTGTCAGTCAGCTGCAGGCTTTTCACTCGGTGACAAGTAATCAAGAGCGCTCCTACAACCAGAGCTCTGCCTCTGCTGGGACAGGAAATTACCTTCCTAGCCCAGACCTCACATCACAGGCTGCTGCCTTTGGTTAGACCAATTTTACGTGACTGCACTACAAGCAGCACTAAAATATCTCCATAAACCTTACCACATGAGCTGGAGAACTGCTCCAATGCAGTGGATACAGTTATTTACCAAATCGTAGCTTAAGACATATGTCATTATCTGGACTGCCCTTCTGCCTTATGTAGATGGACCAGTAACTCTTAAAGCACTGTTATTCCTTCTTTGTGACAAGGCTTGGATGCTGTTTTTTGTAATGATACAGAGCACTTTTATAAGCATCTTTACACTTTGTATGAGCACAATTTGCAAAATTACAAGTCAGCCAGTGCACAGCAAATCCTGGGTCCTTCCCTGCCACTGCCCTCCAGTCTGGTGGGGAAAGAACTAACAAAAGCAGAAATAATTAGATACCTGAAGAAGAGCTTTTAGAAAAGCAGAGAAAGTCCCTTCCGACCTCTAAGATTCTGTGATTCTGTGAAAAGTGGGAAAGTGGTAAACTCAACATCCTTTCAGAAGAATGGGGAGCTCCATTGAAAATCTCCTTCCCACAGGCTCTCAGAAAGGGATCCAGACAGGAAGGGAGGCAGTGATGGATAAGTTGTCATAAGAGCATGGCATAAAGAGCTGTGGTGTGGGGAACACAAGAGGTGAGATTTACTGTCACCAGACATAAACTAGCATTCCAGAGGGATACAAAGCCATTAAAGCACAGAGTTTTGGAGGGCTGCAGCTGCCCTGGGGACTGATTTAGAGAGAAAGCTCCTTCTCCAAGCTCCTCTGCAGGGATGTCTCTGCTGAGCAAGCCCCTGCCAGGCTTTACCTGGGAAGATGGACATGCAAGTGAGATGAAGAGCACAGACCTTTCCCCATTTGTGTCATACATCCACCTCTGGGAGAATGACCAATTCAGTGCTTGGAATAAGCTGCCAAAGAGGCATTTTAATTACCTGCCATTGGAGCTATTGAAAATAAAAACATGATGATAGAGCGTGGCCTGTCAGGCAAAGGGAGATGGGGAGAGAGGAGATAGGAAGAAAGTGAAGGCCCTAGAAATTCAGGCCCTGAAAATTTTACTGCCAGGACTCCCTTTGGGAGAGAGACATAAAATGAGACTGGTCACCCGAGGAGTGCAGCATCTTTATCAGAAATAATATTATTTAGGTCTATCTTCCTTCCTATCAACCGTCAGAGCTATTTGTTCCTGGGCTCTGAAAATGCAGAAGTCATTATTGTAAAGATGGTACTTTTCCTGGTAAGTACAGTTTCCTACTATTAGAAAATAAGTACCTATTTAACTAAGAGCTTTATAATAGATCAAGCAGTGCATGGAGTACAAAAAAAACAAAGTGAGAGCTACAATTCAAAGAAACTAGTTTAGTGGTAGAATTTAGAACGAAAATAGTTATCTGCTTGGTATCTTTAATATTAATTTATTCAAGACCCTCATTTCTGGATAAATACAAATTAAAAATTAAAAGCCCTTGTAAAGTAATGCGTGAAACCAAAGCATTTGGATAAGCAAATAAAACTGCTGTAGTAAACTACAAAGGCACTGGAGAAGCAGGGAAGAAGGAAAGGCAACTTGGAAATTAAAAACCCCAGAAAACCAACCCAACTGCAACAGGAAAGGAAGAGAAGAGGAGATGGCTGTGGCAGGAGCCGCGAGGAGGGGGGCAAGAAAAACAACCACTTCGAAAAATAAATCCCTAGCATCACCACAGCAGGGTGCAGAAGGAAGTATTTAAACCAGTAACTTTGAAAATGCAACCTGGACTGCCTGGTGAGTGACACCTCCTGTTTGCACCAGGCAAACAGGCTCCTGCTGCAGGGCTCCCATATTCCGGCCCCTGGGAATAATCCCCGGGGTTGCATTACAATCAGAGCTTGCAGCTGCCCAAAGCTGACTGCTGTCATCAAACTTAAAGCAAGGACTGAAATAACCCAGTGTGTTTTTCAAGGCCACTGAGAGCCAAAAAGGGGCCCCTTTCAGTAAATTAATGGTGTTGTGTAAATATTTTAAGCAATAATTTTGGGCAATACTGAATGGCACGGCTGGCACATGGAGGAGGTGGTCCCCAGCACAGGACTGCCCTGCTCAGCTACATCACCCACTGGCACAGGGTGGGACAAGTTTGGAGAAAGGCCTGGAGGCCTTTCTTCCAGTGGCAGCAGTGCAGGCAGCAAGGCCTGGCCTGGCATGGAGTGCCCCACCATCCTTAATGTCCTTGTCCTTACCCAGCAGCCTGATGAGGTCAGGAATCTAATTTTCCCACTTTCCAGGTGGGGGACGGAGACGCAGCTGCTCTGAATTACAACCAATGATATATTTAATATCCCATTGCACATTTAGATGCTTGAATTCCCATTTCAATCAAGAAGGTGCTGTCTTTCATGATGTGGGACAGCATCTTTCCCCGAGTCCCAGTCTGGTCCATAAGGAACTGGACCGTCCTCCTTAAACCACCCAATCCTGACCAGGGATCAACAGAAGTTGGCCTGGCTAAGATAGGCCAGCAAATCTGATGTCCAAAGCAAGGGAAAGGAAGAAAACAACCTTCCCTTTCTGAGGTCTGTGGGGAGGACTGGCCTCCAAAAGGTTTGCGGTTCAGACCACAAAAGCTGACTTGCAAGAGCTGCACCAAAGGCAAGTGGAAGGTTTTTAAATATCATCAGAAAAGTCTTCTGGTCTCAAAGACAATCATCAGCATCCAAACAGTCATTGCTTCTAGCATTTATCTGGAGACAGTGGGGGGCAAAGTAATGCACTCAATTTCTTGAGTAAAGAGCAGAATGCATAGCTCAGATGGTGTAGGAAAGGCTAACTTTAATAAGTATATAATACCCAAGGGGTTATCTAAGCAGGCAATAGACAGAATGCTTTTTTTAATGGACTGAAGTCACAGTCATTGAGCATGTGGCATCAAAAGAAATACAGATCTTCTGAGATATTTTTATTTCCCACTGTTACTAAAATGCATCACTGCCTTATAACAGCACCTCACATAACTCTAATCCCTCCTGAGTTACCTCTCACCAAACCTGCAGCCAACAACTCGAGGCCCTATCTTTGTACCATGCATGTCACAAACAAGATTTTGATTCTAAATGCACAGCTATTGGCACCAGATTTTCAAATTGCATAAATTTTGTGCATAGCCTGCATTCCCTTTCTCTTTTTTTAATCTGAACTGCCCATCCCATCTCCTATGCACCCTTGTGCTTAAAATTGCACAGGGATGGTTTCTATTTTAATAGAGGCATTCATGGGAAAGGAGCAGAGTGAGGCTGCTGAGATTATTTTTACCTGAGCTCTGATTGCAGCATCCTTCTTAATCCACTTTATCACTGTTTCATACACCAGCTCCTCTGCTTTGGTGTTCAGGCTGTCATTAGACATATAGGAAATGAAGTCATCTTTTGAGATATTAAGGATCTCCTCTTGGTTTGCCACCTCTGGGAAAATCTGCAGGGCATATGCTTTGGCCATGTTGTATAGTTCAGTGCACTGCATGGCTTCAGCCATGGCTAATATTCCTAAGCAGTTGCTGGCAGTCAGCTGCTTTTCTAAAAGGAGGGGAAAAAAAAGAAAAAAGAAAAGCAAGTGAGAAATTATTAAAAGCAAGATTCACATTTTTACAGAGATAATAAAAAAAAGTGTCACAGACAAGCCTCCAACCCTAATTAATTTTAAGGATTTAATTAGAAGCAGCACCCTGGGTTACTTTAGAATTGGGGCTTAAAATACAAAAATCAAAGTCTGTCTAACAGCTGACCTGGGGATGGGAGAGCAACACGCTTTCTGAGTTTGCTTTTTGTGCAAGTCTTCACAAGGCACTGGGGAAACCTACTGACATAGTAGTATCTGGGGCTTCCCAAGGGATGGGAACCCAGCCAAGAGCCTGCTGCTACTCCTACCGCCCACAGTGGTGCTTTAAGGAACAGCAAAGATGTAAATGCCACTGCAGACACTCCAGAAGAAATGCAAATAGCACTCAGGACATTTCTGAGGATGCTGCAGTCACTTTATAATTTTTGCCCTGTTCAGTTACTAAGCTACTTCAAACAAACAAACAAAAAATCCTCCCCCCCATTTTATTTATTTATTTATTTTAAATCAAAGGAACTTGGTTGCTGCTGGATGTGATGACACCCCTTATGCAAAACACAGATTATACTAACGCCTCCTGTTAAACGTTGTGTAGTGGGTTTCAAAGAAAATCATGCACAGAGGAGACAGCATTATCTCCTACCCAGCAAACAGAAGTAATGGCACAGTGTGTAGCTTTGTGTTAGGAGTGTGCTGCACCACATATTTGACTGTACTTTTTTTCCTTTGCTGCTATTCGGAGAAAAATCCACCAATTTCAGACATTTATAAGAGGAACTCTCAGATTTTTCTTAGCTTTTGTTAACCAAGCCACTACTAATAAGTAGAATATATTCTTTTAAGATGCAGAAGCAAGAAAAAAAAGAGTATAAGAGAGAGACAGACTGCAATAGATCACAAAAGCATTGGTACCAGTGGCAGGCTTCTCAGAGGAGAAGTATATCACATTTGGGCAGAGCCATATCCTAGTGCACCAGTTCAGACCACTGGACAGGAATGTGTGATAGCCTCATATTTCTTCAAACAAACCCCCATGAGATTGCTTCTGCTAGAAATGCTCAGGAATTTATCCCTACATTCACCTTCTGCCTTCCTCAGATTCAAAACTTGTACATTGTCTAGAAGTGGCTTTTATGAAAATGGGATTATAACCTATTTTAAATATTTATTTAACCTGGCCTGAGATTAGTAGTTTTGTGGGACTCTGTTTTTTGTTTGGATTTTATTTTCTTTTAATTTCCCTTAATGCTTTTTATTTTCTTTTACAGATGCAGCAATCTTGAAACTAGGTTATCCCATTTTTGAATCAGTTGATTTTACTGACTCCAAGGAGCCCAATTCCTCAAGCAGACTGGAGCAGCAGCACTGTTTGCTATTAAAAGATTTTGTCACTCAAAGACTGCCCAGAGACAGGCTGCTAACTGATAGCTATGAAGCACAAAGCTCCCAAAATTTCTTCTTTTCCAAACCCAAAAAAGAACCAAAAACCTCTTCCAGGTTCCTTGGTGCTGGCTGTTGGCACAGTTCCATGTATACATAAGGCTGGGTGTAAAATAATCATCTAACAGAGCCCAAAACTCTCATCACTGCTTGGCAAACTCTCAGGTCAAAGACAAACATGACACTGCTCCACTTTATCCTCCCAGGGTTTATAATAAAGGTAATTATCAAGTTTGACTCATTAAGCAGCCGTTTACTGGCACACAATGGAAAAGACTTGCAAGAATGTGTCTTGGCCTTCTTGGGGCTGGGTCTGCCTCTCTCAGGAGAGATTCCCATACCATCCCCAGCTGAGCTCGTGATGTCGGGCGGAAAAAACACTGGTCACACCTGGTTTCTTCTGATATGGATGGGTTTTTCTACCTCTAACAATGCTGGGTGACTGATGCAGCTTGGTACACTGGTCTCCAAGCAGTTTCACCTTGTCCCTTTGAGCTTCACTCCTTTCTTGTTCCCGAGCAACCACTCAGTGACAGACCCAAATGTCTGATTTGGCAGGTATTTTATTGGAGAGAGATTCCAGGGAAAGGCAGACTAGGGTGGGTCCAGGAAGCTGGTGAATACTCTTCTTTGCACTTCATCACTTTTGATGTGAGGAGCACCACAGCAAGGTGAGCACAGTGATCTCTTTTTACAACGAGGGCTGGCATGTGAACTAGAGGGTTTCATCGCAGGTGAGCAAGACAGAGTTTGAGGCAACACCTATAGGAGATATGGAAAACACACCCTCTACTTTTTACCTCTGACTCAAAACTGGGGGGCAAGATTGGGCTCCAGCTGCCTATGGTACAACTGAGCAATCACATTCATATGCTTGTACATTCATAAATAAACAATTTCAAGAAGCAATCTGGTGATATTTTGGATTCATCTGGTAATATTTTTGTTAACAACTTCAGGATGAGCTGAATCATGCCTTACCAATGCTTACTACTCTTCATTGACTACTAAGGGAGCTTACATGGCTAACTAGATATAGACTTCTGCTATATAATATAGCCCATTCCAAGTGAATGCAATCCAGGGGCACTTCTGGATGCTGACATGACAAAGGCAGCTAAGGACCAGTTCTGCTCCAGCTGCTCCTGTGCCGTTTTCCTTTGGTTGCTGACATGTTTACAGTAATTGCTGTTTTTGCCACGGTGACACTGAACTTGTAACAATACATGCTTGTGGAGTTTCACCTTGAGTCCATTCAGAACATGATTGCTGACTGCTAAACTATTCCCAGCACCCAAGGACAGCTCATAACAGACTTATGAGCAGACTTTAAGGATATCAGATGTAATCTAGTAGGTTCTCAGTGGTTTGATAAAGTGCTGGAGAGAACATTTGTCTCTATGTATGTCACAATACTGCAGATCAGCAGCTCCACTTGTGTCAGATGTGATTTTGGAATGGGATCCTGTGCAGAGTCACCATGAGATAATCAGCCAGGCAGACTGCGAAGACTGCACTTCTGCGAGTGAGACGACTTGAGATATCATCAGAGATAGATGGTATGTAGGAAGGGATTGTGGTAACAGTGGAAGCTCAGTGGCTGATGTAAGCACTAACTCCTCTGTGTGCATTAAGTACTGCATTTCCACTTAGAGAGGCTTTTCTAGATGATGACCTGGATATCACTAAAATTAGCGTAAAACATGCATTTCCTTCCTCATCAAACTCTGTGTACTTTCTGATGGGGATTTCGTTCCTCAGGTACTCCTACTAGTGTCCAAAGCATGTGAAGATGGGTAATAGGTGGAAGACTTCTGAGTGCATTCACTGTCCAAAAGGCTTCACTTCCCCTGTGAGAGCGTTCTTCATTTCCTCTATCTACAGACAGATTGATGCTTCAATTCCTCCAGTGTTGGGCAGTGTGCTTCTCCTGTGGGCTCAAAATTCTCCACCTTGGGTGAACAAAAAAATATTCCAGAATACTTTCTGCCAAATGCATAAGGACCATGAAGGCCTCTTGTTCCTTCAGGTGCCTATGCCTACTCATGCAGGTCTCATCACTGGTCTGTCAGTTTTTCTTAAAGCTTCCTCTCATACTCTTTGCAAAGTTTGACTTTATGCCCTTTGCCCAGGAGACTAAAAAATTAAAAAATTCAGAGCTCCTGTTCTTTCCTGTTCTTCTACATGAATCTAAAGTTCTTTTGATTTACAGAAGAATACCTTTATTTTATCAGCAGCAGACTTAAATACAAGCTCAGAATTTGTTCTCTCCTGTGATGGAAGAGCCTGAACCACAGACCCAAGCCATGATACTGATGAATCTCCTGAAATCAGATTTCAGCCATGACTGTGATGATAGTGTAAAAAAAATACGAAAAAAAACCCCAAACTCCAAACAACTTCAAGTCTTCAGCCATACAGATGGAGGAAATACCTATGATGTCCTACCAGTTTGCAAACATTTGCCCAGTTATCACATGGTGCCTACACGAACTCGTCAGCATCGTTGCATCAGTGGGCACAAAACTGTTGCCATTTCTCATGGTCTAGACAAAAGCAGAGGAGACAGCATGTGGGAGAGAGAGAGAGAACGTGGCTATAAATAGCCCACTGAAGCTGGTTAAAGAATGTCCCATTGCAATGAAAACATTGTCCTGGCATGTTTTGCAGCATGTTTCCACAAGAAAGTGCAAGTAGGTTTGGAGTGCTCCTGCCCGATGCTGCTGAAAGGCCCGTGATAGAGACACAAGAGCTGTTCATCACCCAGTTGGGACCCTGTGGGAGCTTCATAACCAAAAAAAGATGACTTGATTTTCTCCTGAGATGGTGTTGTGCTGAAGAGACCTATTAATCTGGGATTTTTACTTCTTTGGGCTTCTTTGGACTTTCCTCCACTTCTCTCATTATTTAGACATGGCCACTGATGGGAAAGAATCACTGCTTATACTGCTGAATCCTACAGAATCCCTGGAAAAAAACCAACCCTGATTTTTTCTTCGTAGAGAGCAGAGATGGCTTGGATGAAAAGAAAATACACAGCCACAGAGAAAAGAAAATGCCTTGCTCTAAACTTCTTACATGGCAAATGCTCTGCTATCTCTGTAGAGCAATCCAGTCACAGCTATAAATAAAAATAAGCAATTACACTCCATGAATTCTCCAAATGAGAATAAGAAGTTCCAGTGACTACCCATATATCACTGAACTTATAAGCAACTCTACTATTTCATACCATAGCATGGTTCACTGAATTCAAAT
>NW_009954102.1:4835025-4855872 GCF_000747805.2 Chaetura pelagica | reverse complement strand
AGAAATCTCAAATTGTTTTAGTGAAATAAATGTATTTTGGTTCTGTGGCTGACTCTTCAGAGATAGTGCAACTTAAACACATCTCCTGTTGCTGGAAAGGTCGTAAGATCTAATCAGTTTTAAAAGGTGGTGAAGGGAAGCTGGGGGAAAGCAATGTGCAGAGACCTTATTCAAACTGCACAGTCAACATGGTGGGATTGCAAAGCATAAGCTTCATTTCCTTATTACCCACCTATTTGAGAACAGGCTTTTAAACAAGTGATGCATAAAAAGCTGGAAAGAAGAGAAGACTACAATAGCACAGAGTCTTTACTGTTGCCTGCATTGTACCAGCCTAGTCACACCACTCATCTTGCCAGCAGGACAGCTTAGCAGTGAGAATTAGCACAGCAGTAAACTGAACTCAGTGGAGTTTGCTTTTTGTTTGTTTGTTTTAACGAGTGCAGTATTTTCTAAACCTCATCTGCCACACTCTGCAAATCTAGATATTAATTTTAAAGGAGAAATGCCCAAGAAGAACCTATAGTTTATGTGGGTTGAGGTCCAGAGAGAATGACATCTGCCATACCAATTTGAGGGAGCCTGAACAGAAATGAGATGTGAAAAAAAAAAAAAGATATTTGGAAATTGGACATGGAAAGTAAAATATATAAGACCAAACTCATGTATTTTGTATTTATAAGTTTGCATTAAATCAATAATTTATAAATTATTAACATGTTAGTGATGAAGTGGTATGACTGAGGCACAAATTTGAACCAATGTGTGTTTCAGCTGAGCTCCAGTTCTGGCTCCTCTTCTGCCGTGATAGAAATGGGGCTGGCTGGTTCCAGCTCAGACCAGTAAAGCTTAGTTAATTGAGCTGGGAACCTTGGATTGTTTCGAAATTGTCAATGTTGAAAAATATACAGAAAATGCTAGAAGCAGCATGACATGGTGCAACGGACAAGAAGAATGGGCTTCTCAAGGAGCCATGAGAAGATAAGACTGGTGATGGTGCACTGGTGATGATGTTGCACGGCACATCTTCACTGGAGCAAATGCTCCCCGTGCACGCAGGGCACACCATGGGTGGGCAGAGAAACCTTTAATTCCCATCAACCATTTTGATGACACAAATCCATCAGACCCTAACTCTGTATGAAAGAACAAACCCAGGGAACATCCAACCTGGAGTACGTCAACCAGATCTTGCTCACAACAACACTGGATTTATGAAGGATTTTTTCATGGATGCAAGAAAATTGCAGATCCTGACTTGTCTGTGGGAGCCCACCTCCAACTCTTTCAGCCCTTGATGAAGCTGGCCAGGCTGGCCTGATGTAGCACCCCCTGTTTGCTGTCACAGTTATGAGCAAACTGTGAGCTACATCCTGGTATGTGTGCCATGATCAACCACTGCGAAAGAAAATGTCACCACAATACCAAGTGTGAACCAAGACCCAAGAAAGAATTCTACCTGAGATGTGAAAGCAGCTGCCACGCAAACAACAGGCTACGCTTCTCTAGATAATTTTCCACTGATCACTGTGTCAGGATTTTAAATTAGAATCTCAACCCAAATAAATAATGGATTGTAATTTTCTTATATTTAATCTTGGGTTTCCCAATTATCTTTTAAGAGTTGTTAGAAGGAGGGCTTCCAAACCTTACAATGAGATCTTAAAACCTCACTAGATGGAGTGATTCTTACCTAGAAACGAAACGCAGACTTTACAGAAAGTATGAAACTGGAACTTGCTGGCAGCTTCCAGTAGGGTTTTTGCATTGGCTGAATCTATGATCAAAGAACCTGTATAAACAAACTCCAGGAGTAACTCCAGGACATCCGCAGTGAGGTTGGACATGGCCAATTCCAGCTTCTCTCCACTTCTGCTACTGTCTCGTGGTGACCTGGTAACAGCAGACAATTAAATTACGGACATTACACCATCCCCATTTTGCTGGCATTTATTGATTAGTGAGGGCTAGAAAATCGCTTTGCACCTCATTATATTTCTCCATTATTTTGTTTACGGAACTGAAGAATACGAATTTTAAAATAACTGAACTTAAAAACTTACTGGATCTGAAAGAGAAGAGTCTTAAAGCAAGTCTTACAAAAAAATCTGTTTATTGCTACTTTGCATTTTCATGCAAAAACAGTTGCAAAAGAAAAGGAAATAAAAAGAAAAAATGAATGAGCCAACATTAATGAAAATGAGGAACAAGATTAGCGTTCAAAGGGAAACAATACATTTTAACATCTTGGTTAACATCTCATCTTCTGTGCATAACATAACTGTTAAGGAAAAACCACTCTCCAATTTCAAGAGAAAAGGTCATCTACTTTTTCAGGGATCCAGCACTGGAATTATTTTAGATGTCACGTGCATTTAAGGATACATTAAAGACCTTTTCTTAAAAAATAAAAATAAAAAGTATTAATTTCTGTTAATTTTGAACTTGTCATTATGGTCTATTGAAGTACATGTATGATAGATATAATATGCATATACAGAGGGTCGTATAAAAAAATACATTTATGCTTATTCTGAAAATCTATTGTTCCCTTTTAGGCACTAAAATAAGGAAGCCCTTCATGGTAATTGCTTTGAAAACTGAATACAAGACAAGATAGACAGACAAAATGGTTAGAGCAAAGAAGGGAGAGGGGGGAAAACAACAACCAGCTCTGCCACAGGAAGCCAGCAGCCATCCTCTAGGAGTTTCATGACTGTGGCCTACGGTTTTTCCTGCATGAAGTGCTGAACAATTTGGGGATCAAAGTATCTCCTGCATTTGAAGTGTGGATTAGTGCTTGTGAAATTATTGGACAAAAAGAAAATCATACTGAATTAAAGTAAGGGCCCAGTTCTGAATGCATGGTTGGCTGATGTGTCTGCAACACTAAAGACAGGTTACACCTGAAAGACAAAAGCGATGATAAATTTGGTAACATCAAGGAGGGGAAATCTGCTGGAGTAAGAAAATAAACTCTTTTAATGGTTAGGACCATCCAGCACCTTCTCAAAGAAACATGAACTTCTCTTAGTCACTGGACAGTGCACGTCTGCTCGCTCCAACTCTGCTGGAGTACTTGCAAAGGCATCGCACAATTGACACAAAACCGGTATTCGATGCTGTGAGACTTCTATGGACTGGTCAAAGCATCACTCTTCATGGGCAATGCCAGCTTTAAGCATGAGCAAGAGCACTACCAACCTCTTGGATTCATACAGCTGCCTATAAAGGTGATGGTCAGACCTCTACTACCCTCATGAATCAAAAAACCCCTGACGTACAAGGTTCAGTTTTCTTCCCTCATGATACCCCACCCACCCCAGTTACCCCTACAATAATTTTGGAAAATGACTAAAATGTGGATGCTTTGTCACTGGTCTTCCATTGACTACCCTTGTTCAAGTCAAAGGCACAGCTTTAATTCATACAAATTGGTTCAGGATCAAAGCTTTAAAGAGGTTTCATTTCTCTACTGAAAGTATTTAGATGGAGTCCATTACCACAGCAGAGGAGCAGCTAGTAGCCCTTAACTTCACACACTTCTCTAAGGCAGTGAACAATGGTTAGTCCCATTCACAAAGGAAACTGAGGCACAAAAAGACAAAATCACTTGCCTGTGATCATAGAGAAAGTCAGGGGCAAAGCAAGGATCTAAACCCCAATTTTTAATTCTAAATGTTGGACTATCCCTTTGCACAGGAATACAGGTGGTTTAGATCCTATTCCACAAGCAGACAGATAAGAATACATGTTGATTGTGATAGCTGTGGTACCCCACATACACAGATGTGTATGCTACTCCAAATCCTTATGCTTTATCATACCACAATATTCTTCCTGAACTCTTTCTGAACTCTTGCAAATTCGTATTTGCACTCAAGGCAGAAAACCTCAAGTGTCAAATCAGAAGAGTTGCTGCTTCTTAGATCCTCAAGAGGATGTCACAAAATGTTATTTTTTTTTCTTTCTCACACTCACATACCAATAACATTCCACATATCTGTTTTATTTCCAGTTGTTCCCACTCTTGGTGCTGCACCCTGAGCTATCAAAGTGCCTCCTGGTACCAACATAATTCTGGTTGAGTTGAAGTGGTTTGTACCTGACAGTGAGTTCATACTCATGAGGGCTGGTTAATAAGGACATTGCCTAAAATTTAAGGGAGATTTGCAGGAACCCAGCAAGAGACAGGATTAGGCTCTCTGCACTGTGGGAAGACCACAACCATAAGCAATTATTTATTTCAAGCCACTAATTGCACTGTGCTGGTGATGGCTGTGGGAATGACTGTGCAGCAGGAACTGCTCGCTCTCTCCCAGCGCAAAGACGAGGAGGCACAAAGGAAAAGATGACATGACACCAATGCCAGTGTAGACACACACCCACGTTAGCAACAACTGCAAGCTGCTATTTTTCAGAATAATTAAGTAATAATCTCTTTTACTGTGTAATACACCAAGCAATAAACTGCTGCTTGCAATTGATTAAACGCCAAAGAAAAGCTAAGGTGTTTAATCAATCACTAGAGCCACTTACGGCAAGTTTAATACGAAGCTACAGAGATTATCGATATTATACATCGAGACAGAAATGGGAAGGAAAATTATCCCTGTTCCTTCCTCTGCAATGCCTTGAATGTGTTGTGCTGTCTTGCTTGCACTTTCTAAGCAGTGAGCAATCTGGATCCATGTTTAGCTGCACCAGATACTGAGCACAGGTTTGGTTCAGCCCGCACAGGGAAATCACAGGTACCCTGGTTTACGTGTTGGGGATCTGCCTTGGTCTGGGCTGGACAACAGGCAGGAAACTGATTGAAGCAGGTCCTCATGGATCAAATATGAGTGTTGGAAGGAAGAGAGGAAAATAATGGGGGCAAACAGGCTGATGTGACTGAAGTGGGAAATTCCAAGATTTCTTCTCAAAATCTCAGTGAATCAGATTGAGCTTTGGTTGAGACCAAAGCTTCCTGTGCTCCTTGGCTTTGCATGTATTGGAATATCACTATGCTCTGTGCAGTTGTACTGCATCTATTTGGGATGGAGCTTTCACTTAGTTACTCTAAAGGTACTGCAAAGAAGTGGCTAAAGCTGTATGACAAGAATAGAATTCAGTCCCATAAACGCACTGGGGAATAGACTGGGGAAAACCTGGACAAATGTATACACCTGTGCCCCAAACAGCTCATCCTGTAGCACCTTAGGAGGAGTTCTGTCAGTGACACCAGTGGATGCAAACATTTAGGAAAGTCTGCTCTCAGAAAAGCACTGACTTCTTGCCTTTAGAGCTGGGAAAAGAGACAGCTCTACCTAGTATATAAACCCTTTCCTCCACTCCTGGCACAAAGACAGGGGATTCTGGGGATGGAGAGCCTTCCAGCTTCGTGTTTCAGTTTCACTTGAAGCCAGGCAATGTACACTTATTGTCCATGGACATCATTAAATGTGGCATATTCTGCTATTTGCCCTGCAAACTCTAAAGTTTAAACAGAATGATGTCATTTTATTGGCCTTGTAATCATTGCTCATATTATAAAGGTCACACATTTCACATTGTGGCAGAAAATCAATAGCTCTCCCAACAGCCTCTGGAGGGAAAAGTTTTGCTTCTGAAGAATAATATGTAATAAACAATTTTAGTTCTTACTTTATCATGGTTGTAATCTTGGAGAATAGCTACAGTAAAAATCTGGCAATGGCTGATATATAAACTCATTAAAATTAGCAAGTGATTTACAACAGGACTTTAAAAAAGATTTATCTTGAGCTAAACAGCAAAGAGGTTTGTTTAGGTCTACATTTAAACAAGCTCCATGAGCTCTTTAACAGTTTAATTTTATGGTAACTGTTGGGGAATTCTTTCAGATTTACGAATCATGTATTTCTCCAGCAAGGTGATAGACCTGAACCTGCAGATAAGCAGGAACTGCAGATACACTCTGAATGGGTAAAGGGGAGTTAGTGGAAAATATTGTGTATTGTCTGGAATGATTACGTCTAACAAAATAAAGCCAAGGCCTTTGAACATACTCTGGCTACTTATCTTTCACCTTAATTACTTAAACTAGAGAAGACAAAGGCACAGGGAACCTCTTAAAGCAAAAGATGGCTCGATTATGCTCTCAAATAACAAATCAAAATCGATGTCCTTTTCTATTAACTAATATATAGAAAAGACCTAAAATGTTTAAATACTCTTAGCAGGAAAAATAACCCTAAAGCCTCATCTGGAAGATACAGGAGTGGAACTGACAAAAGAAGAAGTAGAGAACTTCACATTTTTTGTATTAATTTGTCCTTGAAAATGATTTCCATACGTATAATGCCCACAGACAAGAATCAGCACTAGTGTTTTCATGCTTAATAGTGATGCAAGTGAGGTGCCTTAATTTACAAAGCTGCATTTAGTCTCTAATTCAGGCTTCCCTCATGGTTTAGATATGCTGCCTTCACCACCTTGCAATGTTATTTTGACTGACTAATGGTTTGGCTACAGCCTCACTCAACTTGAGATCAGATACAAAAAGCTACCTATACCCAGTGCAGATGCCATCCAACTCTCTGTTTACAAGCTACAGTCACAAAGTCAAAACAAATCCTGGATGTTCAAAATGGAGCCATCTGCACGGAATAAACATGAAAAATGTGAAACATTTTATGTAAATGTACATTACTGCCTAGGAACAGTTGGTGCAGCTTCCTCCCAGCCTGCCTGGCTGGGAACAGGAGGACTGACAGAGTTTGTGACACCTATTTACGTTCAGAAACATATGACTCACTGCACCTTAGACTCAAAGGTAGGATGTATATCGAAGCTTTGTGCTCCAAAAGGACACTGAAATGATCAGATTTTAAAATGAAGATATGTTCAGAATTATCTTTTCTGATCTTTCCCCAGGCATGTGGGACTTGGTGTGTGTCTTTTTTCTTTTTGCTTCTCCAAGGTCCATCGCTTCTGCCTGTGAACAGATAGTCTATCACCATTACCTGCTCCTCTCAACAGGAGACAACACCAGAGGGCTAGTTCCATACTACAGCCTCCATTTTGTTCATATTACACCCAGAACTCCTGTTTAACAAAAAGGAAAGCAGACTGATTCTGGCAGTGCTATCTTTGACTATCTCTTGTTCAGGGTCTCACGCAAGGCAGGAATTTGAATATCCTCCATGAAAAGCAGATGTTTGAGCTAATGGGAGGCTACTGGACTGCCAGCACGTCCACAGGAGCCCCAGCTCCACCCTTGACTGAGGCTTCATATTTTGGGGCTGGTCCTTCCTTGCATGGGTCAAAGAAATGGCCTGTTCCACTGCTCAGCTACACCCTGGCCTCTTCACCTGATGCCTGCCCAAGATCTGCCCCATCAGCTTGAAATGGCTTGCTTTCATCATTAGGAACATAAAAGTTTACCCTAAATTAATTATGTTCCCATTCCACTAGAATAAAATATTTGCTTCAACAACAGACAGGACAAAAAAACCCCAAACAACCAGATCAAATTGCTTTGTTCTCCGGATAGTGTTTTGGTCTCCAGAAAACAGGAAATTCAAGATTTGGATGTAAGATGAAGCACTTAAATGAAGAGAAGCTACTTCTTTTTGTCTCTGTCAAATTATTTTGATTACCAAAGAAAGGACTCCAGACTAGGATAGGCAGCTTCTTATGAGACTTAAGAGCCTGCTAGCTATGTGCTCTTAAAAAACTGTTCATGTCTATAAAATTTAGACTGAACATCTTATGTACTGTGGAACATTAGCCTTAAAGCAGTGAATCTCCAGGCAAAGAAGAGACTACAGTATTGCTGCATCTTAACTGTCCACTATTTGAATTTCATAATCTTCAGAGTTATTAACGGTTCAAAATCCACATGTCTATTTATTTTGGGAGAAGCAACAAAGAAACCTAGTTATGTTATAGCCAACCTTCAGCTATGAACAGAACAGACATAACACTCTACATGGGAAGTCATATTTCAAACTGAACAGCTTGATTTATCATAATTACATGCTCATGAGATACAAAAGCATAGATGCCCAAACATACCAACATACATTTCCATGACACACACATCAAGCTGCATGTGTACACTGAGGTAACAGGATATTTACTGAGTTATCCAAGTTTATGCAGCTGCAAGGTAATCAATCATGTAAATGATGACAGGAAGGGACATTTATATAGCAACATCATTGCAATATGTATGTCATAAGGCACTGAATGTTCTATTAAATAGGATTTAAAAGAAATAAATTACATCCTAGCATTGCTTGTCCTTTGGAATTATTTTATCAGCTCACAATGTATTAACTTTCAAATCTCTGCCTTTGCTATACTATCTTGTAGATAAATATGATCTTTGAGCCTCAGTCACTATCCATCTGTCTCACGAGAGACAAAAACATACACTGTAATGGTGCTATTGTATGATTACGATAAAGAACTAGTAAAATCACAAGATTAAATAAATTACAGTGTTTAGACAGAGGCTTGCAAATTTGTCATGAAAATTTACCTGACCAACAAATCAATTTGCTCACTTTTTACCAGGATGTTGATACAAACAATGTTCCTTGTTCCAGGCAAACAAAATTTGGCAAGACTAGTGTAACTTGTCAGGGTCAAATGCTGCCAGTTTGCACCTGCTCTATCAGAAGAAAATCAGGGAAATGAATGGCTCTGTGCTCAGCCACGCACCAGCAGCTCCTGCTAATGCGCCATCACGGAAACCATCATTACAAACCAAGATGAGCAAAGGGATTAACTGCAAAATGCTTTTGTTCAACAGCAACATGGCCAGAACAAAAGAGAACAAACAAAAGAGCCATGGCTCCTATGTAGCCTTAGTGCCATTCCCTGATGGAACACAATTTAATTGCTCCTTCAAGACTGTTTCTAAAGGCGTGGGATCAACAGCTGCCTGTGATGCTGCAGTGTCGGAGATCACAGCTGGGAGGCATAACTCTACCTCCCTGCTGAGATTTAAGGAAGAAGATGAGGAGTTTGAAGATGCTGGCTCAAATGGCTAGCAAGTGCATGGAGAAATGAATAGCAAGTGCCCCTCGAAGAACAGCATTTCACAGCCTAGGGACTAAGAATAAACTACTGGAGAAGTAAAAAACGGGGCCAAGTTATTAACAGCATGGGATCTGACTTGTTTGTAAGTATCTCTAGCAGCCTAATTCAGCAAATGTGTGTCAAAATAGCCTGGAGTGAGTGCAAGTATTTGTTAAAAGTAAATAAAAGATGCAAGCAGGTTTTGGTGGATTATATGGGAAGGAAGATGAAAAATGAAAAAAGACAAAATAAAAAATTTATTCCCATCCAACTTAAAGCGCATGCCCTTAACCAACTCCTGTCTGATTGGTTTTAATGATATTTATTACACCATCAAAAACCAGCTTAGCAGAGAGCTGGCATTATGCAGCTAATAAATCTGTTTCTTAGGAATGTCCTGAAATTTATACAAGTAATTATCTAGGTAAGTCTATCCAAGGCTTTCTCATCAGTGCAATGTCTAGAGGGAAAACAATAATAAAATAATGATAACCACAATTATTATTTATTACTACTACTATGATTATAGTAGTGCCCAAAGATCCCAATCAGCATTTCAGTAATTAGAATTAATTCTGTCAGACAGTGCTTCTGTCTCACTCAGCTACAGGGTGTTGCTGCTGCTTTTCTATAATACACACAGAGCCAGTCTGTGTTCTGGCTATCAGTGAAAGGTAATATATTGCATCACCTATGGCCACAGCATATGCAGGAAAGGGCATGGAGCTCTTCTCACCCCATCAGTCCTTGCCCACACTACCCCAAAAAACTGGTTTGAGTATTTCAGTCACTGAAGATTAGCTCTGTGCAAGCAAAAGAAGGGGGGGATCAGGATCTGATATGATCAAAACCTGGTCATATTAATTCAAATTCATTATCCCAATCCAGCAGTGGCTAATCCTTGATGATTGAAATGAAAGGAAGTGAACTGCTGATCCTTGGAGCTACCTGCCAGCATGCTGGAGCTGGAGATTTGATTACCCTCATTTTAGGGCAAGACTTGCTTTTGGAAGTGGCTCAAAAATGATAGCTTTCAAGAACACAGCTCCAGCTGCTATGCTGTGGAAGTTTTTTGTTGCCTTTGATCTATTTATCTTGAACTGCACCTCATTAGAGAACTGTTCCCTCTCACCCCTAAATCTCAACACAATCAAGCCTACACAGGGCTGTGAGATGTAAGTAAATATAGGCAGGTCACTGCACTGGCATCACATGAGTGGTTGTATGACAGCTGCATGGCTTGCAGATAGGTCTAGCCAGAGCAAGAGAGGTGATTACTCTGTCATTTCTTGGATAAGATTCACAGGATTTGTAGTTGTGTCTAGAAATTACGTGAGTGTGAAGTCCAAACTACAGAAAATAGAGATGTTGGCAGTGAGGCAGAGGAGCAGGAGGCTAAGTGATTTTGCTCAGTGCCTCTGCAAGTTGCGGCCATTACAAGGCAGCAGCTTAATTTCTACATTGCACCTTAAGGCTTGAAAAGAAGCCCTTCTCTCTTCCTCACCACAGTTTCTCTTCAGAGCAGGGCAGATCAATCCCTCCCTCCTTTCAGAACCAGGATCCAGCCCAATCCATAGACCCTCCCATAGATTCACCCTCCTAACCCATGGCCATGCTTGTCAGGTTGGAAACAGCTGGGCTGCGATGCCTGCTAGGGGTTTCGTGGCAGTTCCATAGCCTGGCAGCCCAGGAACACCACTGAATATTTGTAAACTGCAGTTCATTTATGTAGAAGACTATACATTTTTGCTTGATGACAACACGTTTGCCAAAGCCTGGCAGCTGCAAAATTTGAAACCCAGCAGGCAGCTCCGACAGGTGGGTGGGAGCACGGCTGCTCGGCCCGGCACAGCAAGTGAAGAGCGCTCACAGAAAGGGGCCACCAAAAGCAGGAAGCTGTCTCCCATGCCAGGATTTTGCACCCAAAACAAAGCAATTGCCATTCCCTCGTTTCAGAGCAAAAAATGCCACCCGTGCCATAATTTCCGCTTGCACCCTGGCAGTAAAGGATGAAGAATATTTTATGCTCCCGTGCAGCCTCTCATTCTCACAGTCTCCTTTAAATGGTTTAAAAGAAACTGTCTGTCCAGGCACAATATACCCCTCCTGGCACCTGAAACAAACACCCTGTTTTTAACTCCTTGTTTCTCTGTTTTCAAAGAAACATTTTATTTGTTTCCACATTCACCCTGTTCTACAGTGGAGCAGAAGCAGGCAGATACAGAAATGCTGCCTGTTCCTCTCCTGGAGTTAAAAGGAAGGTTCTTAATAAGGAGGAAAACACAAAGGGGTCACTAAGAGTAGATTTTTCTTTCATCTGCTATTTCTCATTTTGGGCTTTTTACAACGTAAACACAAACCAGACAGTCTGTTTTCCAGACACCTAAATGCTTTTGCAGTTTTGTCAGACTGTTTCAGATGGATAGCAGCAGGTTTCTCTGTCTTGCATCCAAATGTTGCCTTTCCACACAATGGTGTAAAATCCAGAATGACATATCTGTCTTCAGTGTAGGTGCAAAAGCAAAAGGAATGTGGTCCTCTCACCCTAAACATGTTACTTCTCCCTGCCCTGCCTGCAAGCCTTAAGAAAGTAAATACAACCTTATTTTTTGGGGGAAAAAAAATAATTAAAAATTATCTGAACACGTGCAAAAAGAGGCAAAGTATTGTGGAAAGGCAGTTCAGCCATGAATTCACTTGCTCTGCTCCTTAGGAAATGAAGAATGAATGTAGTGTTGCAGATGACACTGTATTAAAAGTGCTTGCTTCTTGTGACCAAATCTCTTTGCATATGTTTGTGACATTGCTGCTTCGTGCTAGTGGAATTAGGCAGCCAGGATGACTTCAAAGTTTAAAAGCATGATTAAAAAAATCTTGAAAAGGCAAAGCTTATAGGACAGGATCTGTGTATCTTTAGTAACTGACCATAGAGACAATAAAGTTAGAGTCTATGTATGAAAGTCAGCATTTTGGCCAAAAATAGACTTTTATGTCAAGTGCATCCTACTATTAATGTCATATTTGGTAGAGATTCCAGCATTTTGGGTTGTATTAAAAAGAAAGCAGCAAATTAAAATGTTCCTGTGAAAATCCCTTTGTTACGGAAATATCCCATTCAATTTATTCAGCAGCTGTATTTGTCAATCCCAAATGCAGAGGGGAAAAAAACCGATGCCTCTTCATAGGATTTTCTGTTCCTTCCTTCCAGAACACTCATCTTCTACCAGATACAAAGACACAGAGCTCATTTCTCTCCTCCCCTAAACCAAGAAATTGTAGCTGTAAGGCTGGTTTAAATAAGAAAATCTGTGCTCTGAGAGAGAAGTAATTTTAGAGACAGGTTTTTTGATCTCTTTGTTTCTTCCTATGTACGTATATAAGCAGATGTATGTGACATTCAGACAAACACTAGTTTCTGGAAGGAATCATTCATGCACTTTTAGCCAACTACAAATCAGGTGTCTAATCAAAGCTAGGTGACTAGCCTTCTCTCTGGGTGATGAAAAATGAGCATTTCCAGAAGGCAAATCACTCTGTTTATCATAAGGTGAGATGAAACACCCTATGGACATTCTCATCTTCCCTTACAAATGCAGAGAAACCCTAGATTACCAGTTTAGGCTGGACCCTTGAAGGAAGCAGTCTAACACCCATCTTAACTTTATAGCCTAAGCAGATCACTTCAGCTCTCTTATTAATAAAGAGGGATGGCTTCCTCCTTCATCTCCATCTTAAGACACCTATTTTATGGTAAGAGGACTTGCCTCCTGGAGAAGTCTATGTTCCTTTCTGTAGACTACAGCAGCAGGCTACAATGCAAGGTTGGACTAAACTGTCCCTAGATGTCAACCTTGGGCCTAAAGGCTGGTTGACAGTAAGAGCTCATTCCTCCAGAGGGATCTACTACCTGACTGCACATAGGTACTTGAATTAGGAGACAAGATTCCTTCTGGAAACCTCTAGGCTGCTTCTTTTAGTTGCCTGTACCATAAATTAGGTCCCCACTTTGGGAAGGCTGATTTCCTAAGTACCTAAAATATAGTTGTGAATTAGAGGCCAAGTAAGGCAGACTGGAAGCAACTGTGGTTTGCTGTACACTCGAAATACATAAGGTGGCACTTAGGGGATAGAACCCTACGCCAGATGTTACTTAGCATCCAGTTCCTTCTTCTGAAGTTGTATACTGCAGTAATCTTGTGTGGGTCACAGTTTGAAGAAGCTGACTAAACATGATTACCCTAAGCACAGATAAAGCAGAGTAGCTTCTCGATTTGCTCTGTGCCTGAAGGAGCAAGCAGAAAGGCCAAGTACTCAACTCCATACCTGACGATAAGTAGGATCCAAGATTCACCAGAGAAAAGACTATACTTCATGAAGAGAAATCTCACTCTATGAATATCTTTAATACTGTGTAAAATAGTTTCTGAGGTTGTTACCAATAGCCCCAAAGCCCCTGAGGTCACTCCAATATGTCCCACTAGAAGACCAGCCTTGGACGTGAAGCCATCTTCATACATCCCTACCCCTCCTCAACACCTCTTTCCTGCCTTCGTGGTCACAGCGAATTGGAACTAATGTCAGGAACATTTCATACCTGCTGTTTCTAACACATTTAATCCTTTTCATATCATTTTGCACTTAGAAGGACCAAGAGTAGTTTTTATGGTCAGATGCTATTGGGAGGGAGATAAAAGGCAAGTTCTGGCTTAGGCTGGAGTGCTTCACAGGTCTGATGGGGACTGGGTAAGCAGTTTCTACGTGCACCAGTACCAGTGTTGTATATGGTGCTGAGCTTAGGCACAGGACTGGACTAACCCAACCTGAAACAGGCTGTGCTCATACATTTAGAAGATAAACTGCATGGAACAAGAACTTTTTTAGAGAGACACCAGAATGCACTTCGCAGTTTTAACCATTTTCTGAGAAACTAAAGGGGTTTCAAAGTGCATTCTCATTACCACATTTGTTTGATAAATAAGAAGTCACTTACAGTTGTTTTGGTCAATTAGGCCTGACTATCATCTTTTCACTACACAGCAGTAAAAAAGAACATTTTTTTTCTCTGCTATGAGTAATTTTTGTCAAATAGCCTTCCTTAAGATGGTCAATAGTTCTATTATGCTTTTTGTCTATTTATTTTTTTTGAAGAGGGGATAATTGATCTTACTTGTTTCTGAACATTTTCCTTTTATTCTTTTGAGACACTACTTGCTAGTCTACTGTCAGATAGCAACTCAACACACAGTGGAATCAGTGGCAGAACATGAGGCTGACAATAATCACCCTGTGGCAAAGAACAGCTGAAGTAAGTACTCTGAAAGATATTGTTTTTCTGAGTGTTTACATGGATGCACATAGCACCTTCATGAATAGATAATCTTCTCCTTGAGTTTTCTGGTGACCTATTGGTGCCTTCATTGGAATGGAATTAGAGTTTTACCTTAGCAGGCACTGATTGAAATGGCCTTTATATTACATTTAATCTCTTTTATTCTTTAAGAAAAACTGCCATTTCTTGTTTTGATTTCTATAATAATACAGAGAGTGCAATATAAATCAAATAAAGCTTTAAGTACTATCTCAACGGAGCTGCTAACAAATATCAGGAGAGGATTGCAGATGTATTTGATTTATAAACATATTGACTCTTGTGAACTATAATGATTCTGTATTATTAAGGGCAGGATCCTACAAAATGCTGAGTGCCTCTTGCAGCTTGAGTCCTTGACTTGCATTGACTTAATGGAGTTCGTGGAAGGACTAGGCTTTACACTGCAAATATCCTCTAAAAAGCAAGGCTTTAGAAATTCCATCCCACAGCCCTGAGTTTGTTGTCTTGCAAAGAGACATTTGCTCAGTTTATAGGTGAATATTTGTTTTTCACCTGACAGTTTTGCAAACTCAACTAGACATCAAGCTGGATTTTTCCCTATTCAAGCATCACCATCATTAATAAAGGTACTTTTGTCTTGGATACACCTGTGCAACTCCATTAGCCTTCCTCAAGGTTACACATGTGCAACTGAGGTTATATATGGAAGACAACTGGGATGGACACCAATTGACCTCTGGAATATATATTGCTGATGATGATGTGAAAGAAGGTGAAAAGTGTTGAGGTTGGCAAATGGGCTAAACCTTTCACTATTTTTTTCTTGTACTGCATGTGAGCCTGTGTGAGCAGCTGAAAGACAATAAATGCTGAAATCTAGAATTTTGCTTTTATAGCCTCTTTTCAGAGCACTTAAAAGTTGGGTTTTGTGTTGTGGGGTTTTTTGTGTTGTTTTTTTTTTTGCGTGGGTTGGTTTTTTTTCCCCTTCTTCTTCTTTCTTTCTGTTTATTTGAAAGTAGTTCATATCAGAGCTGTGCTCAGTCTAAAATATATCTGCATTTCATAAGTAAATTATAAAGCAGCAACAATCCTAAGTGTGCTTCTAGAAACAGATGCTGCCTGGTGACTTCCTACACACAAACAGATGTCTTCACAGCAAAATCCAAGTGACAGTCTTTGGTCAGTCAATTGTTGGATTTCTATAAGTTGATGCTAAGATTTTTATTTCCCTATATACTCTACTGCTTATCACCCTAAAAAGCATATAATTAGCCTTAACAATTAAATGGTAATGAGCAGACAGAAGAGAAAGGACAGGAGAGATCTGGCATAGCTACAGCTAGCAATCATTAGATTTACAGAGGGGAAAAGACATGCTTCCTAGGCCAAGATATTTTTTATGAATAATTGATAAGACAGTCAGACACAGTTATATCATAGAAATGTAATATATATCCATAATTATAAAACCAGCTTTGTGCAAAAGGACATAATACACTGAAAGGAGATACCAGCCAATATGCCATCCTGAAATAAAATACAGTCACTATTGTGTTAGTTGGCAAAATTTAAATACAGGATTTGAAGCAAGCAAAATGTTCTTTAATCCCATTTTTTAGCACAGTCCAGGCTCAGTCTGCTCAGGAAAATACTGCAAGGCAAAATCAGCAGCTGCATTAATTTGCTGATGATTGAGAGAAAAATGAAAGTTATCCTCATGTTTTTTTTCTCCCTACTTGCTACTCTAACCTACTAATAATACGAGAGTACCAATTTTTTCCTATGCGAGTATATGAAGCATACAAATTGAAAAATCAATGTAATGGAAAAAAAAGATTATCATGCACTGTTTAGAATCAATCAGCTAGAAACAGAGGGGGAGGGGGGGAAACGTGAAGGTGGAAGCATGATGTTTAGAAAATGTAGATATTGAACCTACCCTAAACTAGGGTGTTTGTAGGAAAAATCTACCCTTAAGTCTTAACAGGCAGACTGAGCTATATTTTGAAAATAATCCTATTTCCAAGTTTTTCCAGAGAAATTAATCAGTAGTCTTTCCTTCTTTGAAAAGTCCCCAAATAATAATACAAATATCAATCCCTTTGCCCATAAAAGCCACACAAAAGCAGGTAACCAAGATTTCAGGGTGAAGGGATTATGACTCTCCAAATGCTTTATCAGCACGACGTCTCAGCATCGTTCACCAGAAGGCGGGTGGCTTTACTGCACCCCAAGGGACAGACTTGGGTCGCATGTGTCACAGTCCCTTGAAAACATTGTCAATAGTTTTTAGTTGTGGTCTGAATTCACCATTAGCAGTTGAGTTTAAATCTTAAGGTTTCTCAGTGGTGGAACACTTTCTTCGGCCAAAACCGGCCTGTACTGATCAGAAATAATTACATTGTACGAGTCAGATGTGTAACAAATGGGTTTGAGTCTCAGTTTGGAAATACATTCAGAGGAGGTGGAAAGAATGGCTACTGGCTCTGTGACAGGAGAGTCAATCTTCATAAACCTGCAAGAGAGGGGAGGAAAAAAAAGCGACACAAATGCGCCCTACAAAAGAACAGAGCAGATCACAGCTGGAAGGAAGGCAAACCTTTTAATCAGGTCCTTGAAATACAAGCTGCAGGAAGCTAGAACATTTTGGTGGACTTCAAACTCTTTGCCTTCAACAATAATTTTCAGGTCTGTAAACTCTTTCGCTCTGCGTTGCTGGTTCAACTCCTTCAACATTTCTGCAGAACAGAGAAGACAGACAGTGCCAGGGTTCCCATTAAGAGTTTTTTATTTTCACTTTTTACTTTTTTTTCTTTCTTTTTTTTTTTTTTTTTTTTTTTTTTTTTTTTTTTTGTAAAGAAGTAGAGAAAACAGGAAACAACTTGATATTTTTGTCGGTAAGATTGGCTCAACACAGACAGTCAGAAGTTACAAACATAACATATTAAAAAAAAAAGAAAAAGCAAAAGCAGGAACCAGTAGGTCTAAACAACTGAAATATATATACAGAAAAAAAGCAAAACCAATCCTAATTTTGGAAGGGTTAAAAACAAAACCAAAATATATCAGCATCAGCAAATCAGAAACACTGAGAATGTATTATCACAGAAAAGTTAAAATAATTTGTTATAAGAAAAATCAAGAGCTAATGAACTTCTATTCAAATGCAAATAAGTTTGGAATATACTGGAATAATATTGTAAAATTATGGTATTATGATGCAATATGAATTGGATATGGGTCAAAATAAAACCACAAAGCCTGCAAAAATAACTTATCCCTAACATAGTAAAAATGTGTTAAGCCTCTCAGTTAACAGAACAGTATTTCTAAATAATATATTAATTACAGTGCATAAAAATTAGCCAAAATATCAGTGCATCTTGCAATATACCTTCAGCATATAGACTACAATTGTATGTGCTTCAGAATTAGCTTAAAAGCATCCTTATGATAAAAAATAATCTCACACAGAGAATAAATTACTGCCTTTTATAGCAATTCCCATTTTTTGCACTCCAAGGATTTTTACCATCACAGCATTTTTATTTTTTAGCCTTCAATGGCTTCATTTACAGCAACAATCAACTTTCACACATCATGAAAGACTTGTAATGATTAAAATAACCTATGAAAGTGTTTCCCTCCTGCAATAAAGCACCTACCTTGTGTGATGCCTCCTTTTATAAAGCCTATTGGAACTAACAGAATGAAATAGTAGTAGGCCATGTCTTCATGTGTGGATATGAACTACTAACTGACCTACATGTTTTAAATGCTGGCTGGACTTTTAAGGGCAAGACTTCCCTCCAACTTTGCAGACCAAAGTGGCTCTCAAAATGAATAATGTACTCTTCACCTGGGCAATAGTCTAAGGGTTTAGTGATCAAAATGATAAGAGATTATTTTAAATACTAGAGGATTTGGGGTTTATTTTACGTTTGCAATAGGTCAAGGTTCTCATTTTCTCAGTGTTAATATGCTGAACACATTTCTCTTCAGACAGACCTGTAAATCAACAACAGTTCTTGACATGGAGTCCCTCCTTACACAAAGTAAAAGGGACCTGAAGAGTATGTAACTGTAACTGCATTTAATTCCACTGTGTTTAATGGCACTGGGCTGCCAAGGTGTTGCCAAAGGACCTCGTGGTAAAATTACTCAAATTATCTTTGTGCTCTCCTGCTTCCCCCATGAAACTCGACATGAATTATTAAAGTGCAGCACTAGTGGTTAAACAGGAAAACATGCAAATACAAAACTGTTGCATGGAAAAAAGCTCAGGCTCTCCCAAGCCCCAGCATCTGTGGTGCACATTTTTCAGGCCTAAGTAAATAAATGTCACCTTGCACATTTATGTCTATTTAATGGAAACACAGTAGTGTCTGAAAGGCTAATTATTCTGTGCTGAAATGGGTCAGCACTCTCCAGAGAGCAAGCAGATCATTAGAGAGGGCACAGAAATAACAGCAGGCTTGTGTCAGATCTATAATAGGGGAAAACAAAATACTCTGTCCTGTGGGTGCTACAGCAGGGACTATTTTTCACAAATTCATCTGAGCTGAAGTACAGTGATGCATTTTGAGCTAAATGGAAAATGAGATCTGAATGTTCACTCTTCTGCAGGAAAAGCTTCAGGCTCTTGCTGGAGGTGTGGTGCCTGAGGTCCAACTTGACTATGAACAGCTGAGGTCTCCATTAAAGACCAGTGATGCTCTGGACACAAGGGGTGTTTTGCCTAATTTATGGTCAAAGTGAATAAGGTCTTTGGTTTCACAGGAACAGCACCAGGTGCCTTCTTAGCTGCATATTTTTGGAGGCAGTTGTGGAGGAAGTATTTTTCCACCCCTTTTCACATATGAACAACTCATTTTTTCTTTCATAGTCCATTTTCCCCCTTTCACTTACAGCAGCTACATTTTTCTCCTAAGTTTCTATCATATAATGCCTTAAAGACAGTTACTCTTCCCTCTGAACTTTCGGATACTCTCTTATCCCCTACTTAATTTCACTTCTGTTTTCTGTCATTCCCCTCTTCAAATTTGCTCAACTACTGTTCTCCATCCCCATTTGCACTCTTCCTAAGTTCCCACTCAAGATCTTACTCTCTAGTGTCTCAGGCAGCCCTTCAAAAGCCTCCTTGCAGAAACCTTTCAAGACAAGGGTTCCAAACAAGACTAAATCATACAAGTTTAAGATTGCACTTACACAAGGGGTCAACCTCCATCTCACCTCATTCCATTTCCACCTTTTAAAGCTCATGATCCATTATTCTTGTGTTCAAAGAGGACAGCTGTATGAATAGCAACTGCATAAATGGATCCTGTGCTCCAGGAGAGGAACAGAGTTTAGTTGCACTCTGAATGGGTTGAGGGGCTTTGGAGGTGGGCTCAGGGTAAGCAGGACAGTAGAGACCATCCATGAACTCATGATTATGACAGAGATTGGTGAATAACAAGACAAAAAATTCAGCCACTGCAGTGATGGATGCTGTGCTCTCTGTGCTATCTCTGGTATTGTGAGAGCTGGTTTGAGCATCTAAATCCCCAGATGGCTCTTCCAGGTATTAGGCTGATTATTTGGACTTTACTGAGCACCCTTTAATTACATCCAGGCCTGCAGTTCCTGGGCACAGTTTCTATGTATGTTTTTCCACACTTCTGTGTGCTTTATGCTACAGGCATTCATTAAGGGATGCAAACCAGAAAACACAGGTCTGGAACATTGGTGCAATTTGGCTTATAAAAACCACAGAAATCAGAACAAGCTGTAATCAGAAACTGAAGCTTCTCTTTTTCCTACGGCCATCAGGAGGCTGTATTTCCATCCTTGTCCCCCTGATTTGTTCTAGTGCCCTCCAGAGAGAGAGGACTATGAACAATCCTCTATTTTTGTGGCTTAGTTTCTGAAATAGAAAGAGAAGAGGCATGTGGAGAGGAGAAGGAAATCAGGAGACTGCATTGATTCATTGATCTTCCTCACTGAGGCTCCTTTGTATTACTAAATAACTAGTAGGCATTAGTATTGGACACAAGGTTATATTGGAACGGGCCCTCATTTTCAGAGTATTTGTAATGCTCCCACTGTGCTTAGCCAGGTTTTAATGATTTATGAGGACTCAGGATGAGTTGAAAAACAAATTTTTTCACCAGGTAATAATGCCTGCCAATGAGTTGTAAAAGGAGACAACATAGTGGAGTCCTGGCAGTGAAAAATGATCTCAGTTGTCTCCTGCTAGTCCCTCTTCTGGGCTCCTCCTAATTCTCAGCTTTTCCTCCAACAAGTGGAATTTCCCAAAACCTTCAGGAAAGGATATGCTGGGAATTTCCTAGTGTTTATTTATTCCTCTGGTTTCTTAGTTCTTACACTGGGTTTTCTCTTTTTTTTTTCTTTTTTCTTATTTGTTTTTAAAGTGATCCAGGTAAAAATGAAATGCAAAGACAATTAAGGTGCAAGGTTTCAGC
>NW_009954102.1:4820376-4834872 GCF_000747805.2 Chaetura pelagica | reverse complement strand
CAGGATGGACACTGATATTTCCCCTCCCCAGTGAATCACAGCAAATGCTCTTGCATCCACGGTATGAAGAAATTCTCTTCCCACCCCAGCTGTACACATGCATTGGGACTGCAGAAACCAAGCGAGTTCTTTCTGTCTTCATAATTATCACTGATTCTAAATTATTCTCAAAGACTGGTTGAATGTGTTCTTCACAAAGTACGTAATAGGCATCCCCATGTTCTTCCATAATTACATGAGCCATGTAGTGGTACAACCTAAGTGGGACTTGGCCTAAAACTTGCACTTGAACATCTCTTAGGAGCTTGTAAAAGGGAGCGCCGTCTATCTTGCCATTATCAGCCTTCACATTGATGCCTGGGGGCATTTAAACATAATTATATTGAGAGTCCCAGAGACAATATGGGTCCGAAGTCGTAAGTGACTTTGCTCAGGTCAGTAACAGAGCCAGGAAGAACTCAGAAGCTTTGATTCTTGGTCCCCAGCTCCATCCATCACACTACTTTTTCTCCCTTCTAATTAATGGACAAATTACAAATTAAACTGAAGAGCCCATAAGCTTTGGATTAAATGTAGGACCAAGTACAACTGTGCAGCTGTGTAGATCAAATAAAGAGAACAGGAAATAAATATTGACTCTTTTTAAAAATTACTGATGAACAAAAATAAAAATGAACCATAAACTTATTCCCCAAGTTTATTTATTCTGCATTTCAAGCACAGTGGAGACTGGATACCCAGCACAAAACCCTCTCTAATGCACATTCCTGTGGCACAATGGAAGTTCTCAGGTTAATTTCCACTATTGATAAAGATTTCTACTTAAATTCTAATAGGTAAGGCTTTAAAAGGGGGGAGCAAGAGCTAAAACATAATGAGCTGTGAAATAAGGAAGAACACCTTTTACAAACAGTGTTTTAAAAAATTTGATTGGAAAAACTAACCTATGATAAAACTGCATAAGTTAATTGATGAAACATCACTAATTATTGTTGTGAAGAACATGCAAGAGACCAGCATTTGCCCAGACAGCCACATGCTTTCATGACTGGGACAGAATATGTGGGAAAACCAAGAAAAGTTACCAAAAGGAAATTCCAATTACTTTTTTCGCCTTAAATAGTAAGGGCATTAATTTCCAAGGGTATGCTCTAGTTAAGTAAAACAAGAATTTTAACCATTTAGTGGCAGCACTGTCCACATCTCCCCATTTTGACAGACAGTGGTAGAGTGTGTGTAGCTACAAGAAATGAAATTATGAAGACCTAGCAGTTGAATAGGAGTTACAAGTGATGGGAAAGTGTGCACCAAGGTGAACCTGTCCTATTGAACCACACAAGAAATCATTACTTTTTCTTCCAATTTTGACAAGTCTCTCTTTCTCCTCAGTGTATGCCCAGAGAGAACCCCAAAGCCTGACTCCATCTACCCTCTCACTGTCAATAGTTGGCTTGAGGCAGATGCATAGAGAGATACCAAAGTGCCCAGCTGCCTCATCAGGCCAGCCTGATGAAGTCATGCAGACACACTCAGTGTTGCTGTGGCTAAGGCTGTTCTCTACTCCCCTGGGGCATCTTGACACTGCAGACCAACTGTGACTGAACATCATCCTTTAGGGTCTCTCATGACTATCAGGCATATCTCCCATGACTATTAGTTATTTCCCAGTTCACAATTACACCACCAGCTATGGCAACTTGCATGTGGTGTGAAGACAAGTAGGCACCTCTGGAGAACAGCTGCCTCCTTGGGACTGAGGAAAAGAAATAGATCCCTGAGTCTCTTTAGGCCTGAAATAAAATAGTATGAATGAGCAAAGCCTTTTGGGAATCAGTAACAGATGAAGGTATCTCAGATATGGTTTTGTGATCTTCACTTTCCTTTCTGGACTCTAAAAATGAAATGTCCAGTTATCTGGACTGCCTCTGCAGTCAAATAGAGACTGAAGCATGACTAGACAGAAGGTAAGAAATAATCTCTTGCAGACAAATACGTTCACTTTTGGAGCTCAATTCCACTTGAACTCTTCATGAAGAGCAAAAGGAAAAAGAGGCACAACACAGCTGGGACTCACCTATAAGAGGATCCTTTATCAGTGAGATGGGGGAGGCAGACAAATGGTGGAACACTCTTGCCCTGTACTGTGAAGTGCCATGGCTGCTAATGGCTTGGGATGGAGGTGCTAAATACCACTGTATGATACTGGGGTGTCCAGCCCTGCTCTCCCAGTCTGTACTGATTATGGAGTTACCACAGGATTCCATCCTGCTCCAAAGGCATCTGCAAATGCTCGACTGCTTGTGACCGTCTCCTCAGTATTTTGTTTTCATAAGCCCTGAAGCCAGATAAAAGGAACTGAGAAAGCCCAACACCAGGAGCACTCCAAGGCTGTGCCCTACTGAGTCACTGCTACCCTGCTACACACTCTACATGAGATGGAGCATATGCTGATGGAGACGTATCTGCTGGCACAGCTATACCAACCTCTGAACAAAAGGCAACAAGAGTCATCTTCTGCTGGGTTTTCTCAGAACAGCAATGTGAAATGCAAGGTGTGAAGCTGTCATCATCTGAGCTGATATAGTTATGGCAGTAGGACTTCGTAGTGCAGACCAACCTGTCCAGAACTTAAGTCTTGTTGACACTGTTACATACCTGTGCTTCTAGAGGAAGCAGTAACAGATGCTGGAGAGGGGGAAAATATTTTTTAAATCACACAATGAACACCACATATGTGGCTGTATATGATAATTCTACTCAAAGGATTGCTGGCAATGAGGTGCCCCATTGTGCTAAATAATTTTTTGTTGTTCACGTAGACAAATTCTTCTCACCTTATTATGATGAGAAAGGGTCAACAAATTCAGCTGCAGTGATTACTCACTTGAGGAAGACAACTACAACTCTATGTGCAAATGGAGCCTTTCTAAATACACTTAAAAGTCAGGGAAGTCACCATATCATGTTCTGAAACCAATTTTCAGGCTATTATCATCACTAGAACTGACGTTAGGAGGTATCTCAAGGGTGCTTTCACACATTACAGAGTTGATATTTTCCTATATTAGGCTGCAGAACTATTTAAATATATTTTCTGATTATATTCAGAGATGAACTACACCACTGATTTCTAGAAAATCTACATTAAATGCAACTTTGGAGAGATTTCATATCACAGTTATGTATAAAAATAATAAAAAAGGGAGTCTGGGGGCTAGAATGCCTTTGCTGCTTTGATCTGTAAGGTAAAGTCTCCTATGGTATCCACGCCTGCTAATTTATAACCATACAGGGTTACAGATTCACAGAATCACTTAGGTTGGAAAAGACCTTCAAGATCATTGAGTCCAAACATTAACCCTACGCTACCAAGTCCAGCCTGAGCCATGTCCCTAAGCACCATATCTGGATGACTTTTAAACACATCCAGGGATGATGACCCTCCCACCTCCCTGGGCAGCATGTTCCAAAGTCTGACAACCCTCTTAGTGAAAAAATTCTTCCTAATGCCTAGCATTAACCTCCCCCACTGCAGCTTGAGGCCATTCCTTCTTGTTCTATCACCACTTACTTGTGAGAAGAAACCAGCACCAAGCCCTTTACAATGTCCTTTCAGGTAGTTGTAGCGGGTGATGAGGTCTCCCCTCAGCCTCCTTTTCTTCAGACTAAATAGCCCCAGTTCCCTCAGCAGCTCCTCATCAGACTTGTTCTCAAGGCCCTTCACCAGCTTCGTTGCCCTTTGAACATGCTCCAGCACCTTGATGTCCTTCCTGCATTGAGGTGCCCAAAACAGGACACAGCATTTGAGGTGTGGCCTCACCAGTGCTGAGAACAGAGGGATGATCACCTCCATGGTGCTACTGGTCACACTATTTCTAATACAAGCCAGGATGCCATTGGCCTTCTTGGCCACCTGGGCACACTGCTGGCTCATATTCAGCCACTCATCAATTAGAACCCCCAGATCCTTTTCTGCTGGGCAGCTTTCCTGCCACTCTTCCCCCAGCCTGTATCATTGTATGTGGTTGTTGTGGCCCAAGTGCAGGACCTGGCACTTGGCCTTGCCTGCAGTTGACCTCTGCCCATCGATCTAGTCTGCCCAACTCTCTCTGTACAGCCTTCTTAAAGATCAACATTCCCTCCAACAAATGCACAGTGATTTTATGTGACTGGCTTTAAAAAAGAGCTGCATTTATATTACATATATGGATTCAAAGAATCAGAAAAAATGCATAGACAATCTGATCTCTTCCATTTTCCAACACAGACTGTGATCCATGTAAGAATAAACAGCAGGACCAAAGGATCCAGCCTAAAAATACACACTGAGATGCTGAGATAAAGATGCAACCTCCTATATCAGGATGTGCAGTTTCTTTTTTTTTCAAGATTCACCCGATTAAATAGAAAGTTGGCTGCAGCTTGTTCTATATTGGCCAAGGCAAATAAACCCCAGGGGAGCCCAGCAAATTGCCAGCCTAGCCCCCTGTTCCATATATAACATACCACTATCTCAGTTAGCACTGTAACTTGATTTCCAGGCAGACAATAATTTTCTCTGGAGACAAAATGAGAGAGACAGACTGAAAGAGGAGGAAGAAAAAAAACCAAACAAATCCATGAGCACTGGAAACACAGAATAGCCCAGATTCAAACAGAAATGTAGTTCTGATTGTTTTATTTACCAGCAGGCAGCCCTGAATATCAATACACACTTAAGGGAAGGCTAAAATATTTATTACTATGTGATCTGGGATGGAATCAGTATTACCCTAATTGCTTGTAGCAGAAGACTAGCAGATAGCTTTTAGACCTTTCTGATCTCTTTATGTAGTGCAAGGCATTAGCTAAATGTTGCTGAGTTTGGAAGGCTTTGAACAAGAAGCACCCATCTGTGAAACCGATCGTGTAATCAACAGGCTCCCCGACACTTCAGCAACAGGCGAACGCTGACCAGTTTTTGCTGGTGGGAGAACAAAAGCTGCACATTGTGCATTAACAGCCATCAGTCACACACGTGTGCACATGCACAACCAGCAAAGTGCTTGTTTTCAAAATAAGAAAATGAGAAAGAACAGAAAATAAATCAAGGATGCATCCAGGACGAATCGCATGTATTAAAATAAAACAGCAAAACTAAAATCAACTGTAAGATATCACCCTGACAAACAAAGACTTCAAAGCACTTAAATACATTAATTAGCAAAGAGGGGGTGGGTTCCTCTGCCCATTCTAAACAAAGGCAGTGCTGCCCAGTTTCAATAAGGGTAGGACTTGTTTTTTTCTTAACGTGTATGTAAGTGTAATCAACACAATTCTTTGAAATAAATCCATCTTTGCTGATGACTGGCAGTGCACCTATTTTCTATCCTTCATATGCTGCACTGTGATGCCCAGTAGAAGCAAATAAAACCAACTCAAATCTTTGGCATTGAAATCTCACTCTTTCAGAAGCTATTGTACATAATCTATAAATAATAAAGTACTAAATCTAAGTATTTAGGCCTCAGTGCATGGCTTAGTACTGGGCTTATGTTACACAAATGCATGTAACAGCATCTCATGGTCCAGCGCACATCTCATATGATAGAGAACTGTTCTTTAGGTACAGACTGCACCTCTACAGTGAGTCTCAGTGATTCATTACACTATCAGAACAGACCAGTGTAACAAAATATGGCAAAAATAAAAAAATGAAATGAAAACATGGCCACTCAACTCTAGACCCTCCCTCGGGGTTCTCTGCAACCCAACAGCTCTGCCTCAACAACTGGTTCCCTGCTCTATAACTTCCATGTGTGTTGGTGGCTGCACTCAAGTCCACTCATGAATATAGAAGTAATTACACAGTTATATAATAATTATATAGTAAATAGTTAAATACAAGGCTGTTAACCTACCTAAGAATCACAAATGACTACAGGTTTTTAAACAAATGATAAATAAGCTTATTTTTGTGCCCCATGGGTTTAGGAACACAATATCATATGATAAAAAAGCCATAATTTGTGTCAGATTTCCTTTGAACACCTCCTTACTTACAACATTTTAAAATCACTACATTCTACCTGTCCTAAAGATGTGAAATACTTTGTAATTATTTTTTTTCTTCTTTAATAAGTATTGTAAAGTTTCAAATGTCTAATGGTGTTGTATCTGTTTAGGGAACGTTTTGTAAAATGTCTTCCTCGCTTCTGCCTAATTCATGTTTCCCTTCAATAGGGAAACTTTGATTTTTAAGTACTTTTAAACAAACTTTCTGGAAGGTACTGTTGTTAATATTAAGTATTTTGTAGAAATCCTCATAAAGGCACTTCCTAGTATCCTGAATAGTGGTGTCTGAATAGTGAATTTGTACAGTATGGCAAGAGAATATGAGTTGTGATTGGCTGATAATCACAGAATCACAGAATATTAGGTGTTGGAAGAGGCCTCCAAAGATCATTGAGTCCAACCTCCCTACCAGAGCAGGACCAAAAAGCCTCAAACAACTAGGGCAGATCACTTAGAAAGGCATCCAAATGGGTCTTGAAAGTCTCCAGGGAAGGAGACTCCACAACCTCTCTGGGCAGCCTTTTCCAGTGCTCTGTAACCCTCACAGCAAAGTTCTTCCTCATGTTGAGGTGGAACTTCCTGTGCTCAAGTTTGAATCCATTGCCCCATGTCCTAATACAGGCACAAGTGAAAAGAGGTTGTCCCTGCTTTTTTGTGCCCAGCCCTCATGTTTTTATAAACATTAATTAGATCCCCCCTCAGTCTTCTCCTGTCTAGACTGAAAAGCCCCAAGTCTCTTAGCCTTTCCTCATAAGGCAGGTGTTCCAGGTGTTGGTAAAAAAACATTGAACTACAAAGGTTGTTTATATTCATAGAGGAACAAGTTATCATGAAGTGTTTAAGTAGCTGCCACACCAAACTCAGCACAAAAAGACCCCAAAAGACATTTTTAAGAAGTCTGTTGAGATTAAAGGACAAAGATTTATTTAATGAGCATTAAAAGTTATGGGCTCTGTAAGAATTAAGCATGCTTATAAATACTATTTTGAGAGTTGAATAGCTTTCACATAATGAAGATGGTTAATGTGACTTGGCTAAAACATTTCAAATACAAGCAGAAACAAAGGGACACCTCAGAAAACACAGCGATTAAGTCAAATTTTCAACTGTGAAGGCAATGTACAAATTTCACAATCATTTTATAATCTGAAAATGCTACTAAGACCGACCCGCAAAGGTGCTGAACCTATGAAAGGATGACAACAGGCAATTTTGAATCTAGACAGGCATGAAAGAAGCATGTTTTTCTCCTTCTGTGTAGTTATGGAAACAGAGAGATATAAAACTCCTCCTAACTGAACTAGGACTTTTTTCCTCTCTATGCTCCCATTCGCAACTTTACAGTTGTCACCACAAGTCATCCTGCTCTCTCCTGCAAGCCAGCAGGCAGCAAGCAGGCATCTAAGGCAAGGAGAGAACAAAAGGGGCTGCAATACAGCTTCAGTTCAAATGAAAGCCTCACCAGGGCTCCAGCTTGCACTGGGAAGACAAAATTGTAAAGTTTTACAAAAGAATTGAAGTAAATTTCTTTTCTAGAGGTCTTAGCTGGAAATGGAAGATCTGATTTAATTTAAGATACTGGCACCTTCTCTTCCTAATGACTGAAATATCTAAACCAATAGCTCTCCAACAGTATTTTGCAGCATGACAAGGGTCCATAAAGCCACTTGCACTGCTCTGAGAAGCAATATGCAGAGTAAAACAGTAACTGTCTCCAGTTTTCAATCAGAGTGTTAAAGGTAGTGAAATAGAAGAAACATCGAGGGCTGACAGGTATCTTAGAAAAACGCTGTAGAAACCGTGCACATCTGGAGAGGGGACATGCTACAGCTTTAGGTAAAAATGGGAAAAATAATGGAATTTAATTTAGAGAGAAGATTCTTGATGGGAATTGATTTGTCTGACTCACAATGAAAATCAGAAAGACACTGATGTGCATGATGTGGAAACTTTCTTTGGCACGCTGGACTTAAGGAAAGTCACTTTAGTATTTCTATTGCTTTGATTCTTGGGCTGAAACTAGAGTATGATCTAGGGTGCCAAATTTAAAATGGAAATAGATGCCCACTCATAAGCTACTTTGCTAATTCACAGCACACTAAAAAAGGGCTTACTACAAATTTGGAGAAGAGGGCTGCCTCTGAAGTCCTTTCAAAGGGCAGATGCTTTCTTGCAGCCTTAAATCTAGGGATGAAATGTTCAGAAGTGGAAATGAAATTACTGTCATCTCTTTGTTTTATTTTGAATTCCTCAAGAACAAAACGGTTGGTGATTATTTACTCTATCTTCAATGATATTTTGCCCTATGATACAGAGTAGAACCTGATGTCTTTAACTAGTGTGAGATGTGTATCAGAACTGGCTTCAGGGGAGATAATTATTATAATTTGTTTATTATTTCTCATTTCTCTAGAACATTAATTTTATTTTATCATAGACATATTTATGAAAATTGTGTTTCTTTTAAGGAACTATATGGTATTACCAGTTTATATGTACAAATTAACAACCTTGGGAACAAACTCCTTAAAAATCTGTGGCTAAACTTCAAAGGCTTCAGGATTTCACCTCTTGCACACTTGCCCTCTCCCCGCTCTGGAAGTAGAAGGCCAACATGTATTTAAGAAGAACAAATATCTGCCTGTGCAAAAGCTGCCCTTTACGTTTCACAGGAAAAGTCAATATTTCAAAAGTTGGTTTTGTCTTCCCAAGTATCTGTGACCCTTTTTGTCAACTGAAGATTTCGTATACAGGGTTTTTAAAATGAAAATTGTTCTTAATTAATTTTTTTTTCATTTGCATGTACATTTTTACATTGCTTAATAAAATGTCATTAATAGTGACAATATAGCACAACTGTCATGTCTCAGTGCACTGATGTCTTTAGTCTAGTTTGGAAGCATTTTTCTAGGTCATTATTTTTAATTAATACAAGGAATTAGTATATTTTTATTCAAAATGTCAAACTGTTTTAATCAGAACACAAATATGAAACATTGATCGAGAAAATAAGATGTTTCTCTAGTACTAAGTAGCAGCAATGTAATTAAAAGCATGACATTCTAAAATGGAGTATTTGACCATTTTACATCTTAATGAACTATCATCATTTCTACTTGTTATTTAGTTTTTATTAAACTGAAACAACATCTCTCATAACAAATTTCGGAAATATGTACTTTGTTAATGATGGTTAAATGATTTTTCTAATTAGTGTGATTTGGAGAAAAACTGATTGAAATGGTGTCTTACAGCAAAAAACAGTTTTGAGGACAATTTATTTCAGTGAAGACACTGTCAATACTACATTAGATGGAGCTTGCTTTAACTTGGGTATTGCTGTGTATTAACTAGTAGAGTTAAACTCATGTAAAGCCCTTTTAGGTGACAGTAAATGTTTACCATTTCTAACCAACACATCAGTTTAATTGCGAACAGAACGTTGTTCCCTTTACTTAAAAATAAGTAGTTATACAGACACACACATTTGCAAGATTATCAAAGGAATATTGTTTCTTGATTTCCTCAGACTCCTTAATATTAGTTTTCTAGTCAGCTTAATTTATGTCTTGGGTTTTGTTTAGTTCTCCTTTTTTTTTTCCTTTAACTGCTGCATCTTTATTCTTCAAGTCCCTCTGTGTACTTGTCATTTTTTCCTACCAGTATTTTGTAGAGGTAGCAATATATCATTGAAGAATGTGATTAAGATAATTTGGTGCATTCCTAAGGACACAGAATTGCTAGACTGAAGTGTAATTTGGGTAAACTGCAACTTTTTTTTTTTTTTTTTAAACCATAATGCTGTAAACAAAACTGAATATGAAGCATAAGCTCTGTGGTCCTGATTTGCAAGAACTCTTTAAGAAATGATAAAAACCAACCCAGATTTAGATTAATTTTTGCAAAATGCCCAAGTAACACTTGAGCCTGCAACTTAACAGCTCTTGAAAACTGAACGTATCTGTAATTTTTCATAAAGAAAAACAATTATTTCTCCTGAACTAATAGGGTCAAACTGCTTTTGACTGATCTAAGAAATGTCAAAGGTTAAAAAGATAAAACTGGAAGGAAAGTACTTACTCTGTGAAATAACCATTCATCAGAGCTTTAAATCTCTGCTTGCTCTGCAGGGAATGGTCTGCCATGACAACTTCACAAAGAAATAAGACATTCCCTTTTGTAGGGGACTATACAATTTTTTACAATTTTTGTCTTAATCACACAAATTGTACATCATTTTAACACCAATCTTTAATGCTGGTTTAAGTAAAAGAAGTCAGAGTTCACAACTGGAAGTGCAAGCTCTAGCTATTCTTATGTTTTTTCTCTCTGTTGCTGATGAACCCAAAAAGTCGCCTGTACCAGTGCTTTCCTGGTCTTTAATATTCAATTTATAAATGAGAAAAATTAATACTACTCTTTAAAAATAACTGCATCACACAGAGCTTCTAGAAGTGAAAAAGAAATTCAGTAAGTGACTCAGTTTGACTTGAAGAACAATCCTTTTATCAGTCCTTTTTGAAAGCAAAAAGAGAATATGGTTGCTGCACACTTACACAGTCAGTGGTGCACTGAAACAATCTCTTCCCTATTTGAAAAGATACAAAGATTTCCAGTATGTTGAACTTAAAAAAAAGAAGGAACTATTTTTTCATATGCAACAAACCAGCTGCTGTACATTGGTATGGCATCTATTGACAAAGAAGGCTGCTGATTATATTTTTGGATTATTTATTTTTTTTCCTGGAAGAAAAGGGCCAAGTAGACCTATAGGCAAAATTCAGAGGAGTGAACTAGGAGTAAATCTAGTGAGAAGACATTTTCAAACAGGATATCCATAAATAAAGATTGTAAAGCAAGAAAATAAAATTTAAAAGAAACGCCAAACAAAACCTGAAAATTGAAGACATGTTCTTAAATGCCAAAGGTAGAGGTCAAGACCATAATGAAAATCTAATGCTATGAACCGTGCAAGGCACAAGGGCTGTTTCAGGACTGTGCCAGTGGCAGAAACCAGCCTGCAAAGAATGAAATAATTTGTTTTATATAATGAAAAACACATACTACCTCACATGCACATAACTAAAAGTGTTCCAGGAATATAAACAACTGTTATGCTGGAGTTAAATCCTCACAGACCAGGCTAACTCTAAAATAATGGGATTATAAAAGATTTTCAAAAGTTACACAACTTCCTAAGTGACAGGTATGAAGAGAGGAGCCCTCTGCTACATTGGACCTTCCTCAAAGAGACTTTTTTCCTCCCATGAAAACAGAATTTTAACTGTGCAGCTGTGGCAGATGTTAGTATATGAATATTTATACATCCAGAGGATATTTTTTGGTCTACCTCATCAGGGATGTTAATATTTGAATAGATTAATCAAAGCACTGAGATCACGAAGCAAACTGCCCCCTCACCTCCTCAGAGATGCTTGAGGTTCGTATTCTGAATGATGAGATTATGCTCCTGAAGCACTCAGCCCCAAAGCTCACGCCTGCACCATCTCATCAGGTACCTCCAGACTACAGAAGGGACTGCAGGGTCACAGCACTGGGTTCTGGAAGGACCCATGTTATGATGGAAAACCAGCACAACATGGTGCAGTGATGTGTGGACATTGCCAGCTCAGGACCAAGTGCAGGCTGGTCTGATGGTTCTGTTCTCAAGCATATAGCTCACTCCTCTAGGGAATCACAGAATCACCAAGGCTGGAAAAGACCTTGAAGATCATCAGGTCCAGCCTAGGACCTAACACCACATTGGCTAGACCATGGCACTAAGTGCCACATCCAGCCTTTCCCTGAACATATCCAGGGATGGTGCCTCCACCACTTCCCTGGGAAGACCATTCCAATGTTTGATCACCCTCTCCATGTCTTCCAGCTGTCCCAGTGCCTGCACATTTAACCAGCCTGCACTTGGGCCAGTGATAACAAAGCTCACCTGACACAATACAGCATGGTTTGCCCCATCAACTTACGTTTTCTTTAACTCAAGCTGCTCTAAATCACTCTTCCAGTATCTAAAGGAAAGCATCAAATGTGTCCTCCCAAATCACTGGCCATGATGGGTGGGTGGAAACTTCAGCAATGAACCTTTAGTGCATTTTTTTTTAACAGAGATATAGAAGATTTAGTTTGCATTAATATTGGCAACACAACAAAACTTTTAAACCAGAACTGAACTAAGTTTCTTTTTTAGAAACATGTAGAAACTCTCACACACGTGAATGGTGCCAGCTTCACTGTGGGAGGAATCTAAATGGCATCAAAGCAAGACTACACTTCAAATTGCTTTTCATGCCTCAAAAACCAGCAAAGGAGAACAATACACTGTACACGCCTATTCATTTTTACTAGACTGGAAAGTAACACAGCTCTTGCCCTTTTATCCACTTGAAATTGAAGTATGTATTTTGAATATCTGTTTTTAAGTTTGTAACTTCACATACAGGATATACCTGAACTGGCAATATATTGTTAATTTGGTCCTTATTTCCTCATGTTAATGGTATTGCATGTGGATCAATATTTTTAATAAGAAAAATCCCAGCTGTCCTTGAGTGATGGAAAAATAACTGAGCTACCTTTATCTATCTATCTATCTATTTATTTATTTATTTAAATTCTGCAAAATATTTAAGGAAAACATCTGAGTGGGTTGCTTTTTCTCAAGGCTGGGAAATGCTAGAAAGATCTTTGATGTGTCAGCTTTGACAGTTGTTTCAGTCCACCTCTGTCAGCCCTGCAGCAGAAGGCTGAGGATGTGATTGTTTTCCTTGTGCTCACCAGTCCCTCAGGTAGAGCACTCCTCCAAAACACCGCTTGTTGAAATTAAAATGTGATAAACACACTTGCATACTGTTCCACGGAGTACACATTTTTGGCTGAAATTAATCAAATCTACATTTAGCTGTGTAAAAGACATTTAGCCTTAACTTCATTATCTGGAGTCCTTCTGCAGACAGAGACAGGCACTCTTTCACAGGAGAGTATTTCCTTTTCTCTGGACATCTGTTTCAGCACAGCTGGGTTTTCCCCAGGGTTGTCCATCTCTCTCTATTAAGCACAAAAGGAGGCTAGCTGATTACCTTTGACTAGCCACCCGCATTTGTCAAGTCCTTTGATCCAGTTGGGTTGACTTTCATCCACTGAAAAGCTAAGATTCTTTTTGCTGAGGGTTGCCCATATCTCTCCCAGTGGATGGGGAGTACCCGGCACTGGAGCCACTGGCAGGAAGGATGTGCTGGCAGCTATGACAAAAAGGGGTATCCTGTTCTGAAGAAAATCAGCATGTGACTTTTTTCATTATTTAGGAAGTCACCAGGAAGAACTGAAGAGGCTTCTGAAGTCATAAAAAATCCAAAACCTCTGAAAGAAAAAGCATGTGAACTGGATACAAAGAGGTAAAGGGGAATTCAAATAGAAAGTGGAGGAAGTTTAGGGTTTACTTTTGACAACCAGGCTGCTGGTCTGGGCATAATTGAGGTGGAAAACTGTTACGACCCAAAGGTTGGATGACTGCTTTTGCATAGAGCTGCACAAAAGCAAACTTTAATTGGTACTGTTTTGTTCCTGGCCTATTCTAGTGCAACTTTCATAACAAAATTGCCATTCAGAGCCTAGGAATATTTGCCATCCTAAATCATGTTGAAGAAACAGAGTAATCTGTATATCCATAGAGACTGAGGAACCACAGCAGCATATCAGAGTGAGGAGAAAGAGAACTAGATATGCATAGGAAGCAATTTACTTATTTAAAAGCATTTAGGAAAGCTTGTCTTTAATCTGAACTACTTCTGCCAAAAACTAATCATCTGAATGAGCAGCGAATGAAGGGCAACTTAAGACTTTGATCTCTACGTGTTTACGCCACCCCACTGCTTGATGATTTCACCCTCTCCTGCCATATGCTGCTGGCTGGTTTTCTTAGGAGTTACTACTCATCCCCACTTGCATCCTCAGCTGTGGTCAGACTGTGATCCTCAATGTGCTGCTATTCCAAAGCCCCTGACCTTGCTGGCACAACACCCCTTTCCATGACATTTTGAGGACAGGCACAGGGCAACCTCCACTGCCTCATTTGATGGTGAAGTTGACAAATGACTTGCTGACTCTGGCTCTGGAAGCCTCCGTGATTTTGATCAGAGAAGCATCGAGGCTCCATTTGCCTTAGAAACCCCACATACCTAATTTGAAACATTAAGAGCTGCAGCAAGGCTAGGACTCAGCACTCCAGCTCTACCCTGCAACCCAAATCTCCCAGCTGACAATGAAACGCTTTGTTGCTGCTCTGCCAGGACGTAATTTTCTTTCCACCCAGCAACAGGCACGAAGGCATTTGAAATCATACTGTAACCCTGACAGGTGCTCCAAAGCCTTTCAAGGCCAGCAGAAAGAAAAAGACAGAGAGGGAGTGAAAGAAAGACAGAAAGAGTG
>NW_009954102.1:4818188-4820363 GCF_000747805.2 Chaetura pelagica | reverse complement strand
CTACACTGAATTAGAGTTAATTAAACACAAGCTTTGATAATGTTTAAATAACAGGATTCTATGCCTAGCCCTGGAGTGCCCGTACTAGCTGTCATTTAATTTAAAAGAGCACAATACCTAAATGCCAGTCTTCAGGCAGATCTTTTGCATCTTTCAGATACTGTATTAAAAAGCTATTATAAAGCAGAAGTTCAGATTAATTTTTTTTTTTTTTTCAGTTTGCTAACAGTATTCTCAAACTTCGTACTATAAACACTCAGTAGGGCACTTGCTTCTTGTGAAACTGGGAGGATAGTTCTCCTGGACAGCTCTAGGACACAAAAAAACCCCAAATCTTGATGTTAATCTCCTAAAATAAATCTCAGTCTCAACTGAAGATGAAAAAAGGAAAGCATTTTCCTAGCAAGATAAATCATCTAACAGTAAAATTCCTCTATAAGAAAATCAGTTTATAAAAAATTATGAGAATACTGTCCCATTTGTAAAACTTTTCAACAAAAATTAGTGAATATTGTACTGCATATTTTTAAAGAACAGTGCTAACACTTTGCAGTACTATCTTCAGCTTCAAATTTTTGACATGCTTTAAGAGGGATCTCATTAATTCTCCCATACCCTATTCAGTGATGGTTGTGGATCTCTTTTCAACTGCAAGCTTTCAAAAATTTTTCAGCTTGAATGTATTTGAATTAGCATTTCCAACTGAAATAAAAAAACAATCAGAAATTAAGTACCATATTTTTATAGAAATGTTGATATAGAAATATGTTAAGCTAATTCGTATGTTAAGCTACTTTCTTCAATGAAATCTGGCTATTATTTCCTTAGCTATTCAACATAAAAAATTTTCCTATATTCATATTTGCAGAAACATGCAAAATGACCAAAATTGACAAATCAGTGCACATGAGTTATCTGGAGGAAAAATCCAGCAAGCCATTTTTTAGTCTCTCAATAATACCCTGATACCCTATAGGATTTTAAGAATAGTATTAAAGGCATCTGATGACAAAGGAGACACATCCATTTGAATACATTTTAGAAAAAATAATAAAATAAAGTAAGGTCACAGAGGTAACCAATGGCAGAGCCAGCCATTTAAAAGAGATGCTAATTTAGAAGTTCCTTGTTCTCAAAAAAGCAGAAAGCAATCTTATTTTACACTAGTCAGCTGGAAACAACACACCTGTGGGTGCCCCTCCAGATATGAAATCAGAGGATGGTAGCTGAGCTTCAAGTGATCTTGGTGTAGATAACAGAAATAGGATACTTGAGTTCAGCCTGAAGTACACGCAGAAAGGTAATCACCAAGGACAAGATTAAAGTCACTCAAGGACCTGGGTGGACACAAACTTTGGGATAACCTAGAGGTGTGTGCATCAGAGCTGCCTGACAGTGGAGCACCCAAGAACTCACTGGGTAACTCCCTGTGAGGCTGCAGCTCCCTGGACACCAACCCTGCAGCTCTTAGTCCCAAGTCCCAAGTCCACTGTAGTCCAGAGTGTGGCATCAATCCTGCCCAGATCCAGAGAAGCACAATCTGGAGGATACCTTCTCCAAAGACAGCAAAGAATTGATTCCTGGCTGAATGTTGGATTCTGAAAGCTACATTCAAACATATGGCAGACTGAAAGCAGGACTTCTGGAGTGGTTGTTTTTTTGAAATTGCTTAAATACTAGCAGAAATCAGCCAAAGGAGGTGGATGTGTAGACTGCCAGACTGTGATACAGGCTCAACCCTTCCCTTCCAGAACGCACTTAAGTGCCTGGATAATCCTCCCTTTTGGAGGTTGTCAAATGTTAAATAAATGATTGCTGAAATACAGAGTGCTCTTTGTGGGAGAATGCAACATCAAACTCTTCTAGCAGTTCTCCCTCTCATGAGTACCTGAAAGAATTCCAGTGTCGTGCTACAGTATGATGGGGTCGCTGAGACACAACGTTATCCACGCTGAACTGCGGAGCCAAGAAAAAGGTGCCAGGAAATCAAATACTGTGATACAGAACAAATGACATTTCTAAAGACAACAAACAACTCTTTATTTCAATCTGGCAAAAACAAAAGCAGAAAGGGACAACACACTGAGAAAAATACAGGAAATGAGAAAAGTCTGGGCTATTAATAGTTTCAGTGGAAATTAAAACTGCACAGAGAGAAATATTCCTTCCCCCCCC
>NW_009954102.1:4816440-4818064 GCF_000747805.2 Chaetura pelagica | reverse complement strand
GTTCTTTCTGATTACTTCTAGAGCAGTGACAAAAACCTTGTTGATCTGACCAGACAAATGCTGGCAAGTAAAACATCCAGTACTGCTTCAGAACTGCAACTATGAACATGCTGACTGTTGAGAGACAGGGATGATAATAGCACTGTTGATAACAATAAAAGGGACATAGGGAAGGATGAGAACTTAATTTTTGGCCATGTTCCATTCAAAGCAACTACAAAAGACATCTAAAAGAGATGTCAGAGGCAGAGACTCAGACAAGATATCTAAGAGAAGATGTCAAAGAGGCAAGGGGCTGCTTACAGAGATTTCAACACCCAGCCAAAGTGATACAATCTCCCTTCTGGACTATCTCCCCAGAAACTGAATGCAGGTATAATGATACATGATCGATCTATCTATCTATCTATCTATCTATCTATCTATCTATCTATCTATCTATTTATTTTCGTAATTGAGATGGCAAAGCAGTCTTAAAGGTTTTGATATTCAACATATTTTTGTTGCAAAACCTCCTGTTAAGAAGTGTGTTGCCATCAGAAGCAAACACTCTCCCTTTTCTTGAGGGAAATCATGCAGGAATTCTGCACTTTGCAGTGGGCAGACGCACTAATGGAAATGTTTCAATGCTTTACTATTTATGCTTTTTTTTTAAAAAAAGATAAATTTCTATCTCCCTACATCTTTGAATACTGTGTCACTTGTCCTTAGTCTGTTCCCTGCTCAAATACAGGTCATTCTCCAACAGCTCCAAAGTGTTCTTTCTTTCATTAATCTTTCCTATTCAAATGCATCATGGCTGTTATCACTTGATTATTGACAGCATTTTACATGACTGGTCATTCTAATTGATCAATATTCTGTCTCCTCTATTTAAAAACAAATGCATGAGTTCCACCATCCTGTTTGAATGGGCTTGCTGTTCTTTCAGGTCACTGTATGGCTATTAGTTTTTTAATTTCTCCCCTGGTCTTTATCGGTCTTGACCAGTCTGGGATAATTTGAGAACATCTTGATCTTCATTGATCAGGAGAGTAAGACCAGAGCACAGAAATGAGGGAAAAGTATCAGAGAGGCTTTTTGTGAATCTCACTGTATTGTAAGAAGCCCTCCTCATCGAAGACTCAGGAAGGGCTTGACTGTAACAGAGACTGAGTGACAGAACTATTGAATATTTCTGGTTTTGCTCCTCAGAGTTAAATACTTTGTAGTGACTGGCACCCTTCTGTATTAATTACGAAATTAATACATAATTAATATTTAATATCAATTACTAATTAATATTTGATTGGAAGATTTTGAATCTTTCTTTCCCCCATTTGTTCTGGGGTCAGTTTTGTCTGTTCCCAGCACAAAGCGAATGGCTTTACAAAGCCCAAATTAAGCACTTTCTGCACAAGAGTTGGTAGTATAACCTTCCATCTGCATCTGTGTGCAGACTAGACTGATAAGTATCAGTATCAGAAAGAGTGCCAAAGTCAAGGCAAGCACATGTACCTCTGCAGGATGAGCAACTGGCGACAGAGCTACACTTTCTACACAGCTATATTTAGGGGAATTTCCCTGGCCATAACAGAGCCTTTGTGTGTCCTCTATATACCCGAGGCAGGAACTCTTCACTCTT